>NW_017300316.1:436507-467172 GCF_001594075.2 Trachymyrmex cornetzi
CGCACGATCCGCTGCATGGGACATCACCCTTACTCCTACATACTGAACGCGGAAACAGCTGTAAACTTATTGGCTGCTGCATTACGTTTTGCCACGCGGTAAGGGCCTGAGCACAATAGAGGAACAAGAATTAAATATTAAAATTTCAACCTATCAGAAACTATGTATTCCGATGTAATCAGTTTCTGATAGGTTGAAATATTAATATCTAATTCCTGTTCCTCTATTGTGCTCAGGCCCTTACCGCGTGGCAAAACGTAAGGCGTCGTCTACAATACACGGAGTAAGAAGTAAGAGTAAGAAATTGACCAATCACAGTCGAATGTGAGAAGAATAATCGACTGTGATTGGTCAATTTCTTACTCTTACTTCTTACTCCGTGTATTGTAGACGGGCCTTAATGCAGCAGCCAATAAGTTTACAGCTCCTGATATGTTCATTGGTTACCGCGTCGCATTTTGCCGCGTGGAAATGCTAGATTCACACTGCGTCGTACGATGCAAATCGGATGCAGTGTGAATCCAGCACATATTTACTCCCGGGAGGATAAAAAAAAGGAATAAATTCTAATTTCTATATGTAATATTTGATAATTTGTGCGTTGAAAATTTACAAGATTTAGGCGCTATGTTCCAAAATTGACTGTCTGAAAATTTTTGGCGCACGCGACATATAAACTGTAACATTTTCAGCATAGGCAGTAAATTTGGAATATAACCTTAATAAATTCAATACAGTAGTAAGGTTAGACCTTAAAGATGGTTACGGAAGCTAGTAAACAGAAAGCGAATAATTTTAAAAGTAAGTCATTGTTGCATACATTAAAAATACACATATCCTGAATTATGTTTGAACGAAATTATTTTGACTTATAGCGTTATGGGTTCGCTTCGACGCGGACAGTTCTGACAAACACCAGCTATTTTTCAAGGAACATTCCATAAGAAATCAGGAACCGGAATATCCCAGGAACCGAACTCTCTTTGTGTTGAACGTACCGCCATATGCTACCATTGATTGCCTGAGCAATGAATTTGCTAATCTGTGTGGAAATGTACAGTCTGTTACATTTTCAAATACAAAAGGATTCAAAACCGCATATATTGTTTTTAAGAAGGAATCCTCCTTAGATAAAGCTATGGAACTTTCAAAAGATTTCGTAATTACATTGAAAAGTGAGAAAAATATTTGCCTCACAGGATTAGAAAGTAAGTTATTTATCTCTCGCAATCTGTAGGTTTGTTTTTTGTAGTTGAACTAGTGTATATTTTTCGAACTTAAAGTGAAATAGATGAAATATTCGATATTTGACAAAAGCAAGAAAGAAAATTTAATAGAGTTTTAACACAGGAATAGAAAACAAACTTTATATGTCACTTGAGGTTTGTTTTTTATTTTTCACTAGACTGCAAGAAAATTTTCTTTTTTGCTTTCGCCAAATATCAAATATATACTTATTTTATCCAAAAGTTTACACTAGTTGAGTGATAGAAAACCAATCTTAGAGCAATATTCATATTCAGATCTTATATTCAGGATCATCTTAATTACAGTCTTAAGATGTCATGAACCAATCAGACAGCACTGTTTATTATCTTAAAATTATTAGTATCTTAAAATATTACTTAAGACGGTTTTGAAATAAGAACAGACTATGAATACCGTCCTGTTCTTTTCAACTGAATTTCTTACATTGTTTATTTTCCTACTTTTTTTTCTCCACTTGGAAAGAAATTAAGAGAAGACGAACGATGTAAGAAGTTTAGCTGCAAAAAATGGATCTTATTATTTTTCAACTTGTTTTTTGTTTAAACAGAATGGTGTAAAGAATATAATGATACTTTGTACGATGAGCAATTAATGAAGGAAGACATTGAGAAATATATAGCTTCGTATGACGAACAAATACAGGACCGTATCACACAAGAGAAAGCTGCAGAGGAGGACAACGATGGCTGGGTAACTGTAACAGGTGGAAAGAAAAGAGGACAATTTGCTCCATCCAGGAAGGAATCTACCATCAGCAAGGTGCAACAGAAAGAGGAACAACGGAAGAAGAAGAAACAATTACTTAATTTCTATACTTTCCAAATTCGTGAAACAAAAAAGCAGAGTAAATATAATTATTCATTATAAGATTTATAGTACAATTCTTTTTAGAATTGTTTAATTTGTGTGATTTTTCTTTCAGATTTAGCGGAATTACGAAAGAAGTTTGAACTGGACAAAAAAAGATTGCAGGAATTGAAACATAAACGAACATTTAAGCCATTTTAGGTGTTATGTGTTAAATGTTGTAAATAATATTAGGATATAATTGTAAGATTCAAATCAATTGCGTTTTGTCAGAATCGTTATATTTTTTTAATAAAACAAATATACAATTGTCTAATGATTATATTTTTATGTACAAACAATAATTATTTAGAATATCACGATCAAAATAAACTACATTATCGTCATTATTGTCACCACCGTCATCATTATATTAGATTGATGCAAAAATATTGTCGGTTTTTATTGTTTTAAACTTTGATCCTTTATATTCTATAATATTATGTTTAATTATGTTCATTGTTGCATCATTTCAAGTGTTAATTCCACTCTGTTAATTGTGTTAGTAATTTTGTTCTCGGTGTTAATTTTGAGATCAATTATTATCATTATTAAATATGAAAAAGAAGCAATTCCGAGCAATTTTTTTAGACAAGTCTAAACTAGATTTAAAAGCAGCGAATGAGAGCTTTGAAAATGAAGAGCTGGGGACAACCTCCAGCTATTGACAACGACTTGAAGATAATTCAAATGGATCTATTAAAAAACTATTGGAGAATAACTAATTAATCAACAGTTGTTCGTCATTTGAACCAAATCGGAAAAGTAAAAGCTTAATATTATTTTTGCATCAACCTAATAGTTATTCTCATCTCAAGCTGCTTTAGTAGCATAAGTTTGTAATGTCCATTCTATCAAAAAATGCTGATACGATAATGGTTGTAGAAGAGCTAATAGTTCCTCTGAAACAAACATTAAATTTTTATTTATTGTATAATATATTATAAACTAGTATTATATACTATTTATTACTATTTACCATATAGTATATAATCGCGATTTATATATATATATATATATATATATTGTTTCCATAAATGCAGTTCGCAGACATGGCCGCGCTGACTGCTTGCGCGAGTCGTTCCATAGCTAGGTCACGCAAGACGGTGTCGACGTTCGGCCGATTCTGCAGATTCGTTGTCAATAAACGAGTAGTAGAGGCCAAATGTTGCGCCGAAATCGCGTGCTTGTTGCTACCACTGTTATTCAATCGTAGCACCGAGTCCATGAGTAACTGTTGAACTTTTGAATAAAATTTTCGCGACTTTTCTTGAGCCTCTGTGTTGTTCATAGTGTCACGCAGAGGACTCAATATACACCATCTGTAGATAGAAAAAAGAATAATTCAACACATTAAACACTTTTGTTTGTTTCACTTTTGCGTGAAGTTATGGTGCAGGAAATGACCTGAATAGGCCTGCTATAGGTGTTATCGGAGTCATCGGGATTCCACCAGTAGGCAATGCCGGATTGTCCATTAGAGGCGTCAGCAATAAACTCGGGTTTTCATCAATCCATTCGCCTACCAATCTGAGCAGTTCGGTAGATGGATCTTTGTCCTCGTAAACTTCACCTATCGCCGTCAGCAGGTTGGCAGTGAAATGCGGAGTGAGCACTGGCAGCTGCTTCAGCTTGTCGATGGATCTTGGAGTAAGCACGAAATAATCATTGAGCACGTGCCTTGCCAGTCCTACGCTCTGCGGCGAGGTGGAGCCCAACTGCTGCATCCAAATACCAGCTGCATTTAGGACTGCCTTGTTTTGTGTAGCGATTGCCAATGATACCAGGTTACCTAGAATCTTGTATCTGGGACTGTCTGCTGGAAAGAGCGACAAGAAGAGAGCATTGCGTACCGCAGGACTGCCACCTGGACTCTGGAAAAAGTCGCTCATGATCTCTATCAGCTGCAGCTCCTGTATTGCCTGTGTCGTACTGCGTTTCTTTCGCTTCTCTATCTCTCCGAATACAAACTCTGATATTAAGTCCATTTGCAGGTCCACTTGCTTGCCAGGTCTGCAGCAAAGTACCTCTTGAATAAATAACAAATAAAATTTAATGTGATTGAGGAAAGAGAAAAAATTTTAATATTAAAATATAAGATGACAAAAAAAAGGTTTGACCATAAAGTTTGTATGTTTATCAAATCATTATCAAAGCAGCAAATTAACGCTAAAATGATATTGAAATCTGCATTTTGATGTCAAATAACGTCAACCTGCTATCTGGATAGTCGATTAAAAAAAAAACTCTGAAGTATGTATGCATTAATTACATCTTATTAAATACCAAAAAGACCAAAAAATTTTTACTGATTAGAAAACTAAATATTACTTTATTGACTGTATGGGATAATTTATTGATGCAACCATCATTGATGCATTTCTAGAACACTTTATATCAAAATTAAAGGTGATCATTTTAGATGTTAATTATTATTTTTGATATTTAATAAAACGTAATAACACTCTAGAATTTGTTTTAGAAATAAACATTACTAATAATTTGATAAACAAAACTTTTTGACCAAATTTTTAGATCCCCTATAATAACGTAGATCTGATATTTTAACTGTACAATGTTAAACTATTGAAATATAGATTTATACAAATTTTATCTTTGATGAACATAGAGCACAGTTAAAATAAACAGACCACAGCGGCGTCGAGATAACCTATACAGTTCGTACCGATTCTACATAGAGCTTCCCTGGCGCAGTAAGGGAAGTCCAGCTTTCGGAGAGCTTGCTTTACGTCGCTCCCGGACATCGTAACGTGGACGCAATCACCGTACCGATTACAGTGATTACCGCGAAGGAAACCGTTGAACTTTGATCGTCGAGCGTTTGACAGCGATCATGTGCACGCGCCTGTATGCATGCCTATGTGTATACACACGCATGTTAGGTGCTCGGAAACCGAAGTGGCGGTGGCGTGGCGGCGGTGGCGCGCACGCCGGTGAACCATCGCCGCGCAGTGGCGCCACCAGCGAGTAGGTTGCGAAGCGCATTATTAGTCAAAACAATCCGCCGAATTGGTGATCTATTTTTAGGTCGCGCCCACCGTAGCCCACGGTGCTACGCCGTTTTTCCCCGGGAGGCCCCGGAAAAAAAGTTGGCGCGGCCGGTGCCCTTCCGCGACGCCGTCTCGTACTCGCGGATAAGGTTCAACGACCCCCCCACTACCATCGCGGATTGTGACAGGCCAGGGAGCCGTGCGGCCGTGCGCGGGCCGGCCATGTTTATACCGTGGGGAGAAATTTTCGAGCCGTGCGCCGAGCGTGCCAGCCGCCGTGAACCACGAGCGGGACTATCTCCACGTGCGCCGTGGAAAGCGCGAGTTCCTCGGCCGCGCGTACAACCCGTGCCCCAGGAAGGTCCCCCCTCGCAGCCCCCAGCAGCGCAGGGTCCGCGGAATCGACGATGGAGTCCTCCGACAGGGGTAAGTCCGCGTGAGGATAATGCCGAACGCGTGGGATACTGCGGCAATATTGTGGCATCTGACAAACGGATCGTGCGACGCCCCCGGGGGGGCAATGGCAGTGTCAGGGTCGAAACGGAACTAGTTCAGTGACCGCATTCGCCGCCGGGGGGCTGGCCGCGCATTCGACGTTTCTTCACGCCCGGTCAACGGACGTTGTCTACCCGCCGGTTGACGGCCGACCCGGCCGTCGAGACTCGAGGTCGCGACGGTCCGTCCGTCGACCGCTTCGCCTCTCCGGCGAAAATCGCCGTCGCTCGATCGAATCTATGTCACGCCGCGCGCTTTTGGCCGCGACTGTACCAGCGCGTCGTCCTCCTTCTCTTTCTCCTCCTCTGCCTCTTTCCTTCCTCTCTTTCTCTCTATCTCTCTCTCGCTCCACGCCTCCCCCGCGTTCTCACCGTCTCGCTCTCGCTCTCGCTCCTCGGACGAGGACGGGAAGAAAGAAAGAGAGAGAGAGGACAGTATGCGCGCGCGTTACGCCTCCAGGGCATCATCCTGCGGATCGCTCACGGGCACGTGGTGGAACCATCGCCGCCGGAGTCCGAACGAAGAAATCTGAGACGGCGATCCGCCCGCGCGGATCCCTCCGTCGTCGGTCTCTCCGGTCTCTCCTCGACCGAGAAAGCGACACGGCGACGTTTTCCCCACGCGCGCGCCTCGGCGAACCCGTAATCTCGTGAGAGTGCGACTGGCACCGGGCGTTCCGCGTTGCGCAACGCCGCGGCCGTAACTGCGTGTCTTTAACCTACATCGAGACGGCCCGGCGCGGCGCGGAGGGTACACGGGTACACCACGCGCGGCGAATCGGAGTCACGGTGTCGTTTGACAACGGCGCGCACGGGCCGCACACACGTGAGAATTATTATCGCCTGACCGAGCCCCCCCCTCCCCTCCTCTCTCTCTCTCTCTCTCTCTCGCATCCCTTCCTCGTCGCACCTCTCGATGCCTCTCGACTCCACCGTCGCCTCGCTTCGCCTCGCCCCGTCACGCCGCGTCGCTTCGCGTCGCGACGTGGCGACACCTGCCGTCCGCTCGTGCGCGCCCTACCTCAAGCCACCGCGAATTAACCCTCCCGTCGTCGCCGTTCAACCCTCCCCCGGGGCGCACCGCAGTCCCTTCGATCATGAATCGAAGCGGGGAAAATTTTGTCGACCTCGATGCGACAACCTGTCGTGGGGAAAAACGACCGCAAGGTTAAAACTTTTGTAACCCGCCTTTGCTTTGGGTACTTTGAAATCCCCCTCTGCGTATGATTGAGTGGATTAAGAGGCAGGTTACTGTGAATTCTTATTTATTCTGCGTTTGAATAATGTATTACTATTATTATTGCGAAGCAAAGTATTTCGGAAATTTAATCGAACTTATCATCATTTTTTTCATTGAAAGGAACTGTAGAATTCAAGGTAAATCGAACTAAAAAATAAAGCTGTTTAGAGAAACAAAACTGATAAATTAAGATAAATTCATGTTGTAGATTGTTCTCTAATGTCTGTATTCATAGTCAGGCCTTACATTTAAGGCTTCCTTAAATTTATCTTTAGATGCTCAGTAGCCAATAAAATAATTCGTCGAACATCTAAAGATAATATTTGAGGAAGAGCTTTAAATATAAGGCCTGACTATGAATACGGGTATAAATTTTTATTTGTTTTATGTTTGGATATTACTATTACGAGCTGAATTATGTTTTGGAAGTTTTGTCAGAAATCGTCAGATTATTTTTCATGAAATATAAATAAAGGAACTTGTAGAATTCAAAGTAAATTGCTACTACAAGATAAAATTGGTTGGTCAAACGAAACCATGTTTTGATCGATCCGTTTGAGGGCAAACGTGGAGTCAACTGAACAATTTACAGAGTTAACCTGATATTTCGGTGATTTAACAATCGACGATTATTAGCGCAGTTGACTGTCGAATTAAACGACTCGTTCGACGAGTTTGATATCTCGTTACGCGAAATTGATCACCAGTCAATCCGAGCCATTTTATCGCGACACATTTGCGTCGTACTTTATACGATTGATCTATTATGCCATCCGATTATACATCTCGCACACACATTGCTCAAATTGTTCATTAATCCCGTTAATTCACGTCGGCCGTTTCAGCGCGACGAGTTTACAGAACGTCATACAGATTCATACGTTAATGATAAACAAGTCTCTTGAAAGCCCGATTGAACTCAACTGTGTAAATTTGTCAGTTTTAGTATTAAAAGATACGATTAGTTTATTCACATTGAGAGAAAAATGTTTGGTATTTGTAACTATAATTACATATCACTATAATTATGATTATTACTGCTATAATAATAATAACAGTAATTATGTATATAGTTATAGCAATAAATGTATATAGTTGGCAACCTAAAATGACTATATAATTATAGTTGTTATAATTACAAAATAGTTGAAATTACCATAAAAATGATTCAAGTGACCATAATTTTATAGTTATATTTGGGAACAATCATATTTTTTATGGTTGTTCCCAAATATAACTATAAAATTATAGTTACTTGAATCATTTTTATGGTAATTTCAACTATTTTAGAAAGAGACAATGAATAAGTTGAACCTCGGTTATGAGTTAACCGTTAGTTGTGGAACTGGGCCTAAGGCCCGATTTCACAATATATGGTTACCTAAAGATTAAAGGTAACCAAAAATTTCATGAATTTTATTGATGAATCTGTTGGTAATCTTTAATCTATAGGTAACCATATATTGTGAAAACGGGCCTAAGAAAAGAAATTGTTAATTTAGCTAAATTAATTTACAAAAATGAAAGAATTCTCGAGAATGTCGAAGTATAAACAAAGAAAGGGTTAATGAGAGTTTTTTCGCGGTAAATCGTGTGAGAAAGAGATTTATTGAAATTCGATGAAATCAGACGTTTCAGCTTACATTCGAGTCATCTTCAGTGTATCTGTTTATTATACAAAGTAGAAACCTTACGTGGCTCGAATGTAAGCTGAAACGTCTGATTTCATCGAATTTCAATAAATCTCTTTCTCGCACGATTTACCACGAAAAAACTCTCATTAGCCCTTTCTTTGTTTATAAATTAATTTTGTTCGTCTTTATTTCTTTCGATGAAGAATGTATGTAGTATTTAAATGAAACATGTACGTGATTTTAAATAAATATGTACATTTTCCAACGAAAGAAATAAAAACGACTAGATTAATTTAATCAAATAAACAATTTCTTATTTTGAGTGCAATTTCTTTGGCTTTCTCTACTTTTTTTTTATTTTGCAAAACTGCACTTGGAGAAAAAATAGTTACAATTAATAATTTAAGCGTAATTTATAGTCATTTCGGTACTAATTGAATGTTCTCGATATAGGACTACAAATATAATTATCATTATTAACATTAGCAGTAATAGTAACATTATAATATAATAGCAGTAATAGTAACATTATAATAACTACAAAAATGGAACTCCTAACTATAATTATTTTACCGTGCATTTAAACACTGAGAAAAAAATACTAAATTTTAGTAAATATTTGTTTAAATAGTATCAACTAATAAATAAATATTTACTCCATAAAATGTGATAGTTTAATCAAATTAATGGTTTTTGTCATACAAATGTTTTCATATTTAGTAAATATTCAGTAAATATTATTCAGACAAATGATTTAGTCAAATTTACACTGTTAGAAATGTAACCACGAGCTTCCTTTACATGTAAATGAAGCTCGTGGTTATGAACGAAATTAAAAGTAATGAACGATTTAATTAATAAAACCATAAAATATGTATTACAGGCAATAGGAGTCGACGCTGGTTATCAGTTAGCGCAATTTTTCTCTTAATATATAAACTTCTCTAAATATATAAACCTTAACTTTGAACGTTTCCACTCATGGTTTGAGTCTTCATCAGCAATCTTTCACCCTAGCGTAACGATTGGAGTATTGCATGACAAAATAATATCTCCAACGTTTTTCCTCTCAAATATTGAACCGTTTACTGTTGTAAGATAAGTCACATACTCATAAAGTTAGAAAGCTAAGTGGCAATGAGAACTCAAGCTAAAATTATATGAAAGATTAAGTTATCGTATGTATAATTTGAAAATTGATATTCACCTCACCTCACACAGTCGACGCTTCTACACTGAACAATGAATCTCTCTTATTTAACATTTTGTAAGTCATTAATATGTTATAAATTATCGTCAAATTTTAAAAAATAACTGCGAGAACAATATGTGTCTTGTCATTTCGACAGTCGGTTAAATAATGATTAAACAAGTAACATAGCGGTCAATTTGAAGACAAACAAGTTTATGACATATATTGTATTACGAACAAGCCTTAAAGTTTATTGAGAATTTCAATGTACGCATGATTTAAACCAATAGTATCATGTTGTAGATTTAGCCCATTGATCTGTCGATTAATATGCATCATCTCTGATATTGACCTTTTATTATAATAATTTTCTACATCCAAAATCTCTACGTTTTGCCAATCAAAGTCATGATCGTTCTGCAATCTGTGATCACTGAATGAGTGGATGTTTTACTATGGATATGCTTTTTGTGTTCAGAAAGTCTAGTTTTTAATTTTCTCCCTGTTTGATTTAACTAAAAATTAAGTTACAGTAGTTACTTAAATGTAATGAACGTGTACATTAAATTTATGAAATTTAATGTACTTTTAATACAGTTCTATGAAAGATACATTAAATTTTATGTACATGTATACAAAAATATACTTTTTAGTCATAAATACATTAAATTTAATGTAATGTTATGTGAAATTAAGTTCAAATTGTGTAACTTCTAAGTTCATGAAATATAAGAATATTTCTAACAGTATAGTCACAAACGCCAAACACCTTTCTCTCGGTGTGAGAACCCAATTTGGGTTTTGGACAGCACAATTATTATCGATCTTTGGATGGGCGAGAGAAAAAGGAAGCGCTATGAGGTCGTGAATACGCGCGAAGTAAAATTGCGTTCGCGGGAGCGTCTCGTTTCTAAGTTTGGCGCGGTTGATGTGGCGTGCGACCCAACCGATGACCTTTCTGCATTCATTCCGGTCCCCGCGAGATCACGGCCACGACTCCTCCGCCTCGTTCTCTCTTCTCGCTGCTCTTTTCTTCGCATACCTCGTCGCCTCGTTACTTTCCTCTCGCTTTTCAAGACGTCGCGCTCGAGCGCGGCGGTCCGTCTTATGGGATAATCCACGATCAGTTGAGACATTCGTTCGTGTACTTTACATTCTTGAATTTTAATACACGACCGAAATCTGTCGGAGAAATAGGAGGAGAGGAAACAAAAGATAAGCCGTCGCTTTTAAATTCGCAAAAGAATACATTTGCTAAACGTTCGCCGAGGAATGCCAGAGATATTTCATATACCTGTCGAGATATACAAAAAGTGGGAAGAGACACAGATATAGAGGTTCGGAGTTTGAAAGATTTCTGTATTGATACTCGTGTCGATCAAGCGAATTTGTGGAAAAGCAGCGGTTCCTGAGGTTGAAACGAAAATACGGTCCAGGAAAAGAAAAAGGGACGGCAGGAAAGCGGAAAAGGCGGGCGTATAGGCAAAAGTGCATCTGAGTTTTCTGACCTGCCGCTCGTTCTAAGAGGACCCACAAAATTCCGGGATTTCTTTGTCCTGGATAGGATTGCAAGCTACACGTTCCACCAACGTCGCCCTTTATCCTTCATTTTTAATCCGCAGTACACCATCCACGCGGCATTTTGTTCTCTTTCGCGAGCCTCCTCTCTCTTTCTTTCTTTCTCCTCTCCCTGTTGGTCTCTTCCTCGTTATATAAGTCCAAGGACGAGCCACGCTGCTAACATGTTCCTCTCCTTCCATCTTATCGCTTCTCTCTCTCTCTCTCTCTCTCTCTCTCTCTGTGTGTGTGTGTGTGTGTGTGTGTGTGTGTGTCTGTCTCTTCTTTTGCTCTCTCATTCTTGTTGTCCTTCGCTCTCCCTTTCCTTCTCTCGCTCATTCCTGCTTCCTCTCGTTCGTAACGCCGTCCTTCTGCACCATGCATCGCATCAGACGACGCCTTATATGCTGCTCCTGTTATTCTTCTAGCTTCCATACTCCTTGCCTCAGCGTTCAGCGTAGTTCAGGGTCTTCCAAAGCGAGCATCGCGATTTCCGAAGAGAGAGGGAGGCTGGTGTGGGAGAGAAAGAGAGAGAGAAAGAGCGCTAACACAGGCGCGACGCGAAATCTCAAAGTGCAACAAGGTTTCTGCCGTTTTAAACCGCAGGCTATCCTAGACTTGTTAACTATACAGGGTGTTCCAAGCACGTCTTAGCCATCTTTCACTTTTTCAAAGGCACGTACAATACCTCAGGTATAGAAGTCAGAACGAAGAAGATTAATCGCTTCTCAAGCATTGCGTTTTTCAACGAATCGGTGCAAGCCCGAAGATACTTTGGTCTGTCTTTTGAATTTATTCTTTCTTTTTTTTCTTCTTTTCTTTTTTGGGTTCACTAACGTTTACATTTTATCTTCAACGAACGGTCGATTTACAGACCGACTGGACATCTGCTGGAGTCATATACTAAACTGTAGATTCTGTATCGTATATACACACAAATAATGCATACTATACGCAAGTAATGATTATTTGTTTCAAAAGTTTGTAAATCCGATTGTAATTTCAAAAGTTTGTATATATCCGCAAATCTTACCATTTATTACAAAAAAAGCATCAAATTTATCAGGGTTGGCAAAAGTTCACATTTTTTGGATAAAGTCCATGTCAGTGGTAAAAACCAGTATTTTCCGGAAAAAAACCGGCAGAAAACCTGGTCTTTTCTATTAAAAATAATCAAATAAATAGATTTGATTATTTTGAGTAAAAATACATTAAGAGGAAGACATAAGTGCCCTGTATGGACTTGCTTTGAATCTTGTACAGTTGACAACATTATTAAGCAGAAATGTATTGCTTGTGGAACATTAGTGGAAACGACTCCACGACTCAAACAACATCTTCAAAAGTGTAGTAAGTTTGAAAAGAACAATGATGATAATTCAAGTAAAAGTGAATCAGACAGGAAGAGTGAAATAAATAAATCAAGTAAAAGAAGAGAGATGCCGAATCACCTTCATGTTCTTATCTTTTAAAGCAGCAATTTTATAGTTTTTACCAGTTTATTATTCCAGTGGATAAACTCCGGACCGGTAAAATCCGGAATTTACCCTGGTTTTTTCCACCCACTGGATTTTTCCTGCCAACCTTGAAATTTATTCAAATATTCTGAATCTTTTATAAATTTAATACTTTATTAAGATTATTAAATATAAAACAAATTCGATTTGCTCTTTATATGAAGTCGTTTCTTCGATCAATTTTATAATATCCTTCAAAAGAAAATAAATTCTTGTATTAAGTACATAATAAATTTTTTTAATTTGTAATAAGTATATTTTAAGATTATTATCACAAAATATTCTTTGTTAAAGATAATCGTTATTTAAAAGAAAGAAAGTGTCGAGTAATTGGATAACTTTTCTTAGCAATAGAATAATATTTTATAACTTGCTAACAGCTACGCGTAATCACAAAAAGAGCTTATCAAAGAAACTATAAAAAAAAGAGGAAAATACAATTATGATATAATCCGGAAGGCGTTTCCTCTATTCGCTATTTTTATCATCTCCCGCGAGCGTCATCGGTAAGATTGCGAGGATAGAAAAATATTCAGTAAACTGTCGGCCGTTGTTAGTCGTCATTAAGGCGGGAGTTCTCAGGTGCGGTATGTCGTTTCTCAGAAACGGCGTGCACCGTATCTAATTGCAAATGCACCGTCGTTGGTATCGAAACGAGACGATTTCTTCTTCTCTGCCTCTTTTTTTTCCTTCTCGTTCACACACGCTTGGATTTCGCGCCAATTAACGAGATAGAATTTCGCGAGCGTGGGCACAGGACATACACATTCGCTATTTAGATATTCGACCTGCGGTATCGCACACAGCCAGGATGTCCTGCAGTTATAAGCGTTGCCGGTTTTCCTGAATGGGAAGAGTGAGAAGAACGGAGAGGAATCTCAGACGTGGGCGAGAAATTTTGACGCGACTTGTTTACTTCGTGCGATGCGACATCGATAATCGTGGAGTAATGAAACCGCATGTCGAAAGTGAAAATCTTACGTTTTACGTTCCATTCCGTAGAAGACGTCGCACTTCGAACAGGCAGATACAATGTCGCTGCTTTTCTTTGCATCTCCTGTTTCAAATCGGACGACAATACAAATATCCCTTAGTACATACGATCGGTCCTTCCTCTGCGTTTTTTTTCTTTGAAATACTAGAAGCACCTGGCTAAATAATGGCCTCTATTTTTCCTTTTTTTATATACAATTTTACAAATATTTTCTAAAGATGTTAATCATAATCTTACTGGATCTATGAATACCGATTATGGTTCCATTGCAATAAACATTTTCTTCAATAACGTTGTGAAAAATTTATAATAAATGTTTTTTGCAGCCTTACATAATTTTAATTACGTAATTTTGTGTGTGTGTGTGTTCTTTGGATTTTAACCTTTAAAATAAAAAATCATTTAATTATATGTTAACTTTGAGCAAAAATACATTAACTTTGAGAGGGCGGGAGTTTATTTTAAAATCTTACAGTTTTTTCTTGAGTGGAGTTAAAATTCATTATTTCAATGTTTTTTTGTTTCAGAATATGACATTATTTTAGTACCACTATAATAGATTTCTTATCACTTAATATTTTTTATACTTGTAAGGCTCGGTTTTTCTGGTTAACTTATGGTTAGACTTAAACTGACGATAACATAAAAATTATGGTTTTCTAGTATGATTAATCACTAAACTGAAGATTTATGTAGTGATAACTTTAAAAGTTATAAATTAATTTTAGCTAGGGAAACACAATTTTTACATCAGGTTAAGTAAGGTTAGTCTAAGCCATAAATTAACTAGAAAATGAAAAATTGGAAATGAATTTTTTAATAAAAATGATGAAAATTAAAGACACAGAAGAGATTCTTTATTACATATTGCATATATGTAATAAAGAATCGAAAACTCATCATAAGTTTATTCTTTTTGGCTAAATTTTTGCACCAGGAGGAAAGAAAAGGGAGAAAGATGAACTGATGCAAAAGTTCAGCCAAAAAGAACAGGCTCTTGTGTAGTAAGGGATATTCATATTATTCACCAGTGAAATGTTTATTGCAGTTCGATTTTTTTTTCTCATCAATGAGAGAGAGAGAGAGAGAGAGAGAGACGACTCGATTTTTTAACGATTGAGTGGACATTCGGCACGACAAAGTGACGTTCGATTATAGTAGGCACGCGTGCAGTCGACAACTATATAGACACTTCTAGACGCGTGTTATACGCGCATATACACACTCGCGATGCAACGAGTTTATTGATCGTTGCAGCACGCAATCCGGGAGGAGCGCATAGCGCTGCGCTGCGCTGCTGCGCGCCGTGCTCGTGCAGAGCGCAATTATGCAATCGCGTTATGCAATTGTTGCACCGCGCATTGTTGCCGGTTTCTCATGGCGAGTGCAGAATGCGCCTGGTCGACCCAGTGACATTGGCGTTGCTCACCGCGGAAACAGGACACACCTACTCCATATAGCGTGAGCCATGTGCCACGAACGAAGGCCGCGACGCTATTTGTTCACGCATCGTTAAGCCTCTGCGGTTTTCTTCCAGCGTGCGAATCGCGCTTCGATTTGCCTCCGTCGAGCTTCCCGATATATCGATCACTCATTTATGGAAATGGATAACGATACGCATAATTGACATATTTGCAAGCTATAATACGTTCCGTTTAACGTGGCTACTATTTATTTAAGTACGCAGAGAATACGTTTGCGATTCGCGTCATTGACGGGTTTTTTTACTTTATAGGTTTGTCGGCCGACCTGTTGAAAAAGAGCACCTTTTATACGCGCTCGCGTTTAATAGCCATTGTAAATTACGTCCCTGACACAGTGACATACTACGATTAACGATAAGTAGATGATAAGTGAGTGACAAAGGAAAAATTAATTTTCTATCGGTAAATAAAGTAGATTGTAATTTCAGGGTTGCCACAGACCTGGAAAACCGGGAAAAGTCAGGGAAATTGAAATTGGTCATGGAAACCGGGAAAAGTCAGGGAAAAATATAAAAAAGTCTGGAATTTCAAAATTTGCTCACAATTTCCTTAAACTGCTTCTATTCCAAATAATTGTTATAATTTTTTAAATATTATATCTGAGGTTTATAGTTCAAAACTTGCGCACTTTAAACGATTTTAACAAAATAATTCAAATTTATATTTTATTCAGTATTTTTATTTAATCCCTCTTTTTCGTCGTAATTGAATTCTTTTTTTCAAAATTAATTTATTTTTTGCTGGCTTGAATTTGCACCCAAAATTTTACTACTAAACTTTTTTTGCGTTTTTAATAATATAACTTTCCTACAGTCTTCCTTGAGTCTAAATGTAAAAATTTACATATTTTATATTAGTCATGGAAAATTTCCCATTTTCATTTGGAAAACCTGAAAAAGTCAGGGAATTTTAAAATTCATTTTCTGTGACAACCCTGATTTTTATTCAGTTTATTTAGAGGACCTTGTCGAAATGTGCTCGAAATTCTGATGCCCTTGAAACTGCGTATCGCGCAATTCATTATATTGAACACAATGGAGAAAATAACTTATGGAAACGAAACGCGCGCGATGATTTCTTTCAATGTTAAACGGCATGTTGTGCGACGAATATTCGGCAATCGGTAACGCGCGTACTTACTGTAATAATTTTCGCTATAAAGTGGAATCAGATTTTGTAAGTGGATATTTCCGTCGATGCAAATACTCGTCAAAATCAAATCACTTACAATCAATTACCACTTTACGAACGAGCGAGTGATTATTTGAAAAATAGGTCGTTGATGACGTTTTTATTCCCATCATTTGCCATTTGTCAGTCGATTATTGCAATGGCATTAACGACGCTGTGCGGTATCGTACAAAGTAATATGTCACATTATCATCTATAAATATTTCATGCAAGTAGTAATTATACCATATTCACTGTAAATTATCTGAATAATTTAGCGTTATTATCAGAGCAATCAGCAACCTGAGCAACTTGATGAGTTTTCGAATTACGAGACTGACTATACGAGACAAGAATGTACATAACTAGATATCCGTTCAAGCTCATGAAAATGTTGGATTGAAACAAACGTTTCATAGCGCTACTTTATTTGTAGTATCATGTTTTTTTATTTATTAATTCATTTTTACTTATTAGTTCATAATATATCAAATATGGGGTAAAAGCAGGGATTATGGAATAACTTTTTTTAAATTAACATTGCTCTGATATAAATGCATATGAAGACTTTAAATTTACACAGAATTCTTGAGGAATATGTTAGCTACAACATCCAATAAATGAAAGTCGCCAAAATTTAAGTCCAACGTCAATATTAACAAAAAAGTCAAAAGTGAGAAAATGGGGGGGGGGGTCTAAAAAATGGAATGTAATATGGAATACCGATAAAATTTTGACCATAGTAATAAATAACAAAATAAATGAAGTCCAAATTTGTTTATTTACATAAACTGATCAAGAAAAATAGAAAACTGTTCAATTTTTAATGTACAATAACACAGAAAATATAATAGCATCATTACGAACGTTATTACGCATGGACAAATAAAAAATCGCAAATAAGCTGATAAATCGCAAATAAGCTGATATAGAATACATGCTGTAGTCTAACCTAATCTGATCACGAATAAGTTGTTACATGCATGGAATCTATTTCATATTCTCAACCCTCGATGTATTCCACATTACCTGCATGTCATCATATGAAAATTAAGTCTTTCCGTAGCAATAAACAAGTTTGAAATAGCAATTAATCTGCATAATATTGTTCATGCAACATTATTAAAAGCGTCTGTGCAATATAAGCATTAAAAAAACTTATCTTCAGTTTGTAAGAACACTTTTTAGAAAAAGCTGCCGAATCTTCTGACGTAACAAAAATGAATAAATGTTAATTGTAGCAAAACGGTTGATCGGACCGAGTTCATTGCTTGTTATGACATGTAACAGTTGCAATAACTTTCAGCGATTGCCGCCAGATTGTAATGCTTTGTTTAAAAAATAAGCCACTATTCCATATTAGTAGCTTATGCCATAATCCCTGATTTTACCCTATATATTTTATATATTATAAATTAATAAGTTTTATATATCGTAAATTAATTTGGTGTTATATCTAAATTATATTTTGTTATGTTTACTCGGAATTTTTTATTGTCATAATTACTACAATAAAATAGAATTTAATCATTTGATACAGTTATTGTTGCTTACATTTGGCAATTATACAATACAGTTTCAGCTTTAAGAATTTTGCTTTTAATTGCGATACGATGATGATTTTTGATGGAGTTATGAACAATTAAGTCAAAAAAATGTTTCTCTTATTTAATCCGCAATAATTCAGTAACAAAAAATCTTAGGAACATTTTACAAAAACGATTTTGTAGGAAAAACTTTAAGCTTAATAGAGAACCGAAAATTTTCGCCAGTTTTTTTTTGGATACGTGATGAGCCCATAAAGTAAGAAGAAAATTTCTCACTTTGTCCAATTCGTAGTTTTCTATATATAAACATTACTAAACTCACAAGAACTTCCAAAACATCTCGACAAAATATTCGAAAGTAAAGAGTTTAAGCTTTAAAACTCCTTTTTTTTTTTTAATTTAAACTTCGTCTTTTACGACGTTACAGCTATTTGAATTTTGAAGTTTGCAGCGCTACGAACTTTTGTTCCAACTCAATATAAAACGCACTTGCGCGTTTCTTTTTTACCGGGCTTTGTTTTCTCCTTTTATTCACGTGAATTATAAGTTTCGTACCTTAACGCGCCTCTACGCCTCTGTCGTCCACTTTTCCCCGACTTTAGAGTCTCGCCACGAACGGTGGCGATTCTCAACGGCGATTATATCCGAGGCACATCGTCGTTCTCGAGGCACGCCGCGTTGGTTCGCCAATTATTTCGCCACGGCTGCGGGACGACCTTGGCCGGGAGCAGCGTTGCGCTGCCCCGCGCTTAATTAAACACGTACTGATAATTTAGTTACAGGGATTGCACGGCGCACCATCGTGCCCGCGACCGCCACCGCCACCCGATCCTCTCGCGAGGCTCTCATATGCGGGTAGCAATTAAGATATCTCTCAGTTGCGCGATCATGCGCGCGTGTTTCGATTTCTATGCCGATCTACTCAAGGACCGTCTCGCGACGCGAATTTTATCGTTGGAACCTCGACATGTCGGACGCCGCGATGCCGACCTCTTACACTCCGGGATCGAGCCGTCGATCGATGCGGAATTGATAGTATTGCAGCAATTGCGGCACGACCACGTAATTTTAGTCAATTGCGGCGAACACGCACGGACGGATCGGTGATACATGCATTATTGTTCGAGCGTGGAACTACGACGCGTGCGACTCGCGCAATATGCGTCTATGATGTAGGGAGAAATACTGTACTTCCGGTTAGAGAATATCAACATTAGAAACTTGGGAGTCTTTATAATGTGAGGAATCTTAGCTCTACGGAGTTTAATATATTATGCTATCAACAGCACAGTTTTCTTGGAAATGACACAACAATTGTTTTTTATGCTACGAAGTACATTGGAAAATTTGTGTTAAATTTAACACATTTAACACATTTCACGTATCCCAAGCGATTCAATCAAGTGTGTTAATTTATGTGTTAAATTTAACACAAGATAAATGTGTTAGAAGGTGACATAAATTTATTTTAAAAAAGGTGACATAAAGTTATTTTAAAAAAGGTGACACTAACACAGTTATAAACAAACCATAAAATCATATTTTTTCTGTAAAATTAACATTTATGATGTTAAATCATCACATTTTATTATTATTTATCTTATAGAATTTATATTTTAAAACATCATTTTTGTTCATTTATTCATAAATTGTATTACTTTGACGCTAAGAAATATTGAATATCAATTTAACACAACCTATTTAAATAATATAATCACATTATGTTAAATTAACATTCAAATATGTTAAATATTCAACACAGAATTTTAACAAGGACTTGAGTAATATCTTTTAATTAACATAAATTAAATGGGTTCTGTAAATCCAGCATCAGTACACTGAGAAAAATGGTCTGATTGGATTAAATAGTAAATTCTGGTGGAAAATGGACGAATCAAAATTTTCTGATTAAGTCTATTAGAATTCTAAAAACAGAGAATTTTTTAAAGGCATACCACAATGCAAGATGTTGGTAGCTAGTATTTTTATATTCCAATCAATTAACATTTAATAAACGTTTCGGTCTTAAATTAAGCCATCTTCAGTATTACAATAATTCTTCATATAACTTACGCATACGTACATATTCGCGCAAAGGCCGCAGATTAGAGTTTTTTCACGTTATACCTTGTAAACTTAACACTAGAACGCTCGTTCACGACTGGATATATTTTCTAAGGAGAATTAACAGAGGCGAAGGTAGTCAAAAATTGTTTAGTCCTATGCTCCAGAGGAATTATCTATTGTTACGATCAGTCCGATAATCTCACGGTTCGTCCTCAGTTATTGAACACACAATTTTCGTATTCTGTGTAACAGTGAACTTCCATGAAGCTAACGTCTTTACTAGTGGAATTGTTACAAGTTATCCATGTCTTGATAATATTCATGGAAGTTCACTGTTACACAGAATCCGGAAATTGTATGTTTAATGATTAAGGACGAATCGTGAGGTTATTAAACTGATCGTAACAGTAGACAAATTCCTCTGGACCATAGAAGTAAACAATTTTTGACTACCTTCACTTTTGTTAATTCTCCTTAGAAAATATATCTAATCGTGAACGAGCATTCTTGTGTGATTAAGTTTACAAGGTATAACATGAAAAAATTCTAATCTGCATCCTTTGCGCGAATATGTACGTATGCGTAAGTTATATGAAGAATTGTTACTGAAGATGGCCTAATTTAAGACGGAAACATTTATTGAATTTTTAATCGATTGGAATATAAAAATACTAGTTACCAACATCTTGCGTTGTATATGCCTTTGAAAAATTCTCTGTTTTTAAATTTAACCACGTATTGACTATTAGTTTTTATTAGAATTCTAGTTAAGATAACTAAAATTTTGATTAATATAATTATTCTGGTAAAAATAAGAATTCTAGTAGATTTTACTATAGAAAATATATCAATCAGAATTCCAGTTATTTCAACTAGAATTCTAATAAATTTAACTAAAAATTTCTGATTCGTCCAGTTTCAATCAGAAATTGTTTTTGAGTGTAACTATGTTACAGATTGTGGTGTCAGGAAGGTTAAGGAGATGCTAAACCGATTACCTAATTCGATCAAGGTCGATAGTACAGACTTTTTTAATTCCAAATTAGATAATAGTGGTGACATCTTTGATTTAGTTTTTACATTATATTATATATCATTCTGTCTTACTCATTAAACCGATTACCTAATTCGATCAAGGTCGATAGTACAGACTTTTTTAATTCCAAATTCGATAATAGTGGTGACATCTTTGATTTAGTTTTTACATTATATTATATATCATTCTGTCTTACTCAAACGCATACATCTGTTCTTATCTAACATATGCCAGCACCATCTATTGCAAGACCGCGCAACTACTGCTACACGGAATTTCGGCTCTGTTGACAGTTCCAGTCTTCGCAAAACACCTGAGGCTTTTTTCGTTATCCAACCAGAAGCTACCACAACTAAGGCTATCTTCGTCTTCAGGGATCAGAAGATAGCCTTAGCCGTGGTTGCTTCTGGTTGCACAACGAAAAAACGCCACTGTATACACGTATTTTCTATTCGGTGGAAATATTTCTTTTCTAGACTTTCAAACTTAGTTCTACAAACTCAGTATTGTTCGTTTCAATAATGTGACCTCAGCTGCACGCTTATTTTCAAGATATGGACTCTAAAACTTTTATATCAAGCAAATATATATCTGAGATGACAGCTGTACGAGCCAAAAGTAAGTGAATTTTTAACGAATTTTAAACTTTTTTTCGATTTTCTCATGAAATCCAGTGCAGTTGAGGTCCTGTTTGTGCGTACTTTAATTATGTAATAATACTTTTGCAATCCGTACATCCAATACGGAGATTTTTCACCGAATAAAAATGTGGGTAAAACACAGGAGGCTTTAGCATCGCCTTAATTAAAATTATTACAATGGACTGTAATATTCCTTCCTTATTTACGAATAAAAGTCGAAATCTTGCGTTATGAAAACTCGATTTTTTTAGCTGACCAACTCGCTTTTCGAGACTTTATCGGTCGCGAGACGTGATATATTTGATTTATTTCGCGACATTAATAGCACCACGACAAACTTAAGAAAGGAAAAAAGAATCAAGAGTCGTAGGCCGCGTGCATGACCAGCGCAATGGAGTAGATACGTAAAACTTTTAAATGCAACGCGATAAGAACGGTCGTTCGTGACGATAACAAAGTTGCGCCGATATATTCTTTTCTATGTATTATAGCTGAACTCTGAAAGAACACTCAATAAAATAAGTGACTATGTAAAAAGAAATATCATTTATATAACGTATTATTTTATACTTTAAACATTATCTTCGTCTTTAGTTTTCGCTCTTTCGGAAAAAAAGAGGAGGGAGAAAGAGCTGCATACAAAGATATAACTTGTTTTCAGCGGAAATTTTTTATCTGCTAGCCTCTCTGCACGTCCAGCCAAGAGCAGCGAAATTACGATTCCTCATCGTTGTTTCATATTGATTTTTCTTTCTTCAAGCTGCGATGCGAGTTGAAAAATTATGATGAAAATCGAAGTGAATGTATTTGCGAATTTTCAAAGTCCGTTTTCACCGAAAATAGGATTAATTCTCTTATTTAAAATTCAATAAAGAATAATGGTTCAACTAATTAAATAAATTAATAATATAATATAGAGTTAAGAACCACTCAAGTTATTATGTGAGTAAAAATGTTTATATTAACAATCTAAATTTTGTAACAGACGTTTCGACCCCTATCGAGTCATTGTTAAATAATAATTTTAAAAAAGTTACCGGTAACTACGCAAGATGTTCACAAATTAAAATATAAAAAAACGCATGTTGTACTCGCATGTTGGCAAGAAGAATTACTGCAGGAAACGGCCTAGAAACAAGCAGCTTCAAATCAGAACTTGATGTTAGTCGAATTCAGAAGTCGCATAATAATTGCATGAGGTCTATTATACCTTGAACTATACCTCTCCTCAAATTTACAATAGGTTGATACCATGAATTCAATGTACAAAATATGTATACACGCTTCATGTTCCTTATACAACTGATGATTAAAGTTAGATCGTCCAAATTAATTAAAAAAATTGAGTACTAACTGCATTATAATATTTAGCGATATCACAAAGATTCTTAAAACAGTAAAACTCTCCGAGATGTAATCTATCTCTTATTTAATTCTTATTCTTATTGGTTTAAATTTAATTTATAATTGTTATTACAATAATTCTCAAATGTATTTTGTATACTATTATTCTTTTTTAATGTAATACTTATCTAATTCAATTTCGAAAATTTTTATGCATTGAAAAATTATTAAATTTTAATAAATATTTGTTTGAATGTTTCTAAATAAATATTTACTATGTGTGAACATATATTATTTGATACAAAATTTTAATTTGATTTAATTATTCTTTGGGTAAATATTTATTTTCTATAAGTAAATGTTTATTTGGCAGTATTTAAAGAAGCATTATTAAGATTTAGTAAATTTTGTTTTAGTGTATTTGTTTGTTTTCAGATGTGATAATTATCATTTTTTTTTAAACCACGAGATCGCAAATAACATGCTAAAAGTCTCATTTTACGTACCCTCTTCACTTCTATTTTCAGTAGCGTCAAAGTAAAAAATGCATGTTCGCCGCCACGATGTTTCTCCCTATGGTCGTTACCGCGTTCCCGTGACTACATCATTTCCATAATATAATTACCGTCGCCGTATCGTTCCCGAGAGCGTCAACAAAAGGCCACCACCACGGTCGGGACACGTAATATATGAATGATATTCATTATACTCGTCGTATAGCGATACCGTTTCGCGGTGGAATAAAACGCAGGACTTCCCACACGACGACGGCGACGGTGCGAATGCATTACGCAATCCGCGCGTGGGCGCGGTACCCTTTTTGCTTTTATCTCGAGGGCACGCACTTCTCGCGCGAGAGAATCAGGGAAGAGGAAAAAGAGAAGCTGTGTTCCGCGTGAGAAAAGTGCATCCATGATGTAAGACTCTGCAAGATGTTCCATTGCACATAATGATGGAATACAATACATTTTGGGGCAATTTTTTTATTGTTATCTACACTGAAAATCCCATTTAGTTGAATCAATTAATTTCTTGTTTAAATATGGACAAACAAAATTTTTGGTTGATGCAATAAAATAATTTAGTTGAAACATAACATTTGGTTATTGTAACATTTTACTTGTTTTTAGTAAATATTGACATTTGATAAACTTGTTTATCAGAAGCAAATAAAATATTACAATAATCAAACCTTTATTATATCAACCAAGGGTTTTGTTTTTCCATATCCAAACAAGAAATTAATTAATTTAATAAATGGGTTTCTCAATATAGTAAATTTTTAATATAGCAGCTCTATATTGGCTCATAACATTTTGAACTAATTTTATAATTGATTATCGACTGCGCATCTCGGGAGTGGAACACTTGTATTACATCATGAGTGCATCGAATGTCGACTAGATTCGCCGAGCTAAACTTCAATTCTGATTTTTTCCTTCTCTTTTTGCCGTCCTTCCTGTGTGCCACCAGGCACGCCGTTTATATTTCCGCAAGGCTATATCTTGACGCCACGCACCCGCGCACGCAGATTGCGTTACGAAACGATTAATTACCGCGTTGTCCCCTCCAAGGTCAGCTTCGATGATGAACGCATTTCGTACGGAACAGGTGAGGTCGCGATGGCGAACGCTCGGCTTCGCAGCTGTTCGGCAGATAAACGCTGGGATGCCCTTAGGATGATGGAGCCTCTACGGGAACGAGATCTTACAATTATTTAAAAGCGCGTGGCATTTAGAACCAGAATGATTCTAAGTTCATAACACGTGAAGGAGATGAGTTTATGTTTATAAAAGGAATTTTACCAAGTATGGACTTCGAGATAATTCTTCCTCTGAATTCTTCACGTTTTGATCTGTCTGAAGTTTGCATTTTTAGTTTGCGATTGATAAGCATCTAGATACTTTCTAGATTCTTTCTCTGTGAAATTTCACTTTAAGAATTGAAAATTGAGTCACTCTTTTCCAAGATTGACTCAATTTTCTTTCTTTACAGTAAGATTCCATTCCAAAGAATTTAGAGAGTAAGATCGGATGATACTACTTTGATTTATTTTATTTTATGAAAGAAGGGTTTTTTGCTGAAGTATCTAAAAGTGTAACTAGATACAGATTCAAAAATGCTTTCGTATATCAAGAATAATTAGATAGAACTTATCAGAATAATTAGATAGAACGCTCAAACTGGTTGCTAGAATATCAAAACTCTTTGCAGCATTGCTTATTATGCCTGAGATTCCTACTTTCTAAATTCTTTGATTCTCTAAAGAGTGAAAAATTGAGCCAATCTTACAAAACAGTGGCTTAATTTTCAGTCTTTAAGAACGAGGTTCCATTTTTCAGAGTGAGCTTTTATTCTAGAAATTTTAGTATGTGTAATTATTTTGATGGTTCAACAAAATTATTTTCGAATTTGTACCCAATTAAACCTTTAGACACTCAGCAAAGTCATTCTTTCCGTATAACTTACTCTCACATTTTTCAGCGGGTTCTTGTTTACTATCGATCTTGCTAGATCCCTACAGATTTCTCTCGCTATAAAAAATTAAATTAGATGTATTAGGGATGTAGAGGTACTAAAGAATTTGCTTTCACCGAACGAACGTCAACAAAGAACTCTCCCGAGATTCTTCTTTCTTAGTATTGCGTCAACCGCATTTACGAAAAAGTCGGTTGCCACGTGTGCACACCGGAAGAGGGAGAAAAAAGAGAATAGCCTGCGATACCACACCACAGACCTTACGAGGATGCATTAAGAAGCTCGGGTACTTTAGAGCCTTACGTTTGGCCTCGAGTTTCATCACTCGGTGTAGGGCATCGATCGCACCATTGCCCGCTGGTAGCCCGGGAGAGAGAGAGAGAGAGAGAGAGAGAGTGAGTGAGAGAGTAAGGTCGTGGGGCGGGGGCGGCGGTTCGGCGCCGGGGTGTCGTCCGGGTAGAGTGGGGCAAGTGCACTCCGACACACTGCAAGCGGACCCTATATGCAATTGGCTGGAAAGTGCATCGCTGGAGGGGATGCTGGGAGAGAGGTAACGAGAAGGAGTGAGAAAGAGATAAGGACAGTGAGACAGAGAGAAGGAAGGGTCACGGGAGGGAGAGGGCGGTTGCATACACGAAGTAGACATATAGGTCAATGTCGGGACACTCCTGGTGCACTGTTTAGCACGAGTCACCTACTGACCTACTTGCCTCCTCCTTTTGCGTACCCTGACCAGCATACGTACTATCCTGGTTTCCCGGCCGCGGCATCGCATCCACATTACACTCCCCGTCCAGTCCGATCATGGATGAACTCGGTCTGATGGAGAAATGCATCCGCATTCGTTTGAATCTCATAACTTCAACGGCATATATGTATATGCTGAAAACGATGACCCGCACAGATAACGCGGCCGCGACGCGATAACGCTCCGAGATATCAGTATTCATTCGGACGTCGCGTCGTAGAAATTATGATCGGCATTCGTGTCATCGTAGTTGATTAATTACGTTCCGTAGTGTATTATATACGAATATGCAATGCGATAATTAACCCTTTGCAGCTGACACGCCATAATCAATAATGCAATTACAGACACGATCTGTAAGTTCCATTTAACTACTTCAGTATGCGGCAATGTATATTAATTTTAAAAGCACTATCTATTGAAATTATTATAATATTTTTATTTTTATTTTTAGACCGTATATGTGAGAAACACAATCAATACTAGAAATTTAAATGCCTATTACGGTCGAAGCTGGATCTTCGTTGCTTTTTTTAAAATAATTCAATCTTGAATTACTAATATATACTATATATGTACTTGCATATATATCATATTGTAGTCTTTTTCACACACACACACAAACTGCGCGCCGAATTGTTTTTCCGGACTGACAAGCAATTTAATAATTTGATACTACTATCAAGCATCATATATTATAAAGAGATGTTAGTATATTAAAACTGTTAATAAATTTATTGCGAAAAGTATTACCTCGGCCGGGACTTGAATCTCTTGCATACCGTGCGAGCATCCTAAGCCTTTAGACCACCGAGGCCTTAATTATTATACAGTATTAATTGTTTAATTTTGTTTAATTGTGTTTCCGTCGTGTATACAAGCGCGTGTAAAAAAAAACTTGATATTTTTGTAGAAATGTATTTGCTAAAGTTGCGCTCAGACAAAGTAAGTAGTACTGCACTTTACTTTAATAAAAAGCTGCGTCGAGAATTGCGAGGCATCGCAGAATCGCCGCTTTGTAATTTACCCACAGTAACCTCTAGCGTTCTATTTATGGCTCTGTCTTCCGAGATGCAACGCGGCTGCATCGCGGACGCACGCAGGTGCATTTTGTCATCGGACGTTTCCGGAGCGGAAAAATTTCAGCGACGCGGGATGCATAAAGAAAGAGCGTGTCGTCTCGCAAATTCTGATCGGATAGGCGGCCGTGCGACCTATATTCTGTCATCCAATCCAACAGGTCTTCTTTGTCATCATTGGCCCGATTCATCCTCCCTCCTTTCTCCCTCTGTCTTTCTCTGTCTCTCGTTTTTTCTCTCTCCCCATGATTTACATCCGCCTCTGCAAAATGTTTACGTCGACATATATTAACACATTTTTATTGCTGTCCAGATGATACAGTAATAGCAGTAGTAATATCTATAAAAAAACATTTCTCACTTCCAACGAGTTCTAGAGAAAATTTAGAAAAAATAAGAACTAGAGAAACTTAACAATTGCGAATTCAGCAGCGATTCGTAGAAAGTATTTGAAAATAAGTGTCGATTATAAATCTGCTGTTATCTAAGTGAACACTACACTGTTAGAGATAAAAGAGCAATGGCAACTCAATCTCTTGGTTAAATAACATTTTGTTATTTTTAACTTTCATATTGTCAAGATATAAATCAATTCATTTCTATGATTAGTTTCAAAGTACAATTACGGTTGTATTAACGTATATATACTTAGTAAATAATATAAACTAAATTTGAGTCAAATTTAATACATTTTCTATTCCATAGGAAAAAATAATTTAAATTTGAAATTATGAATTTAAAATTTAACATTGTACTTTCTTAGATCTTTGGAGTGGAATCTAATTCAATAAAAACAATATGAGCTAGTATTGAAAAAATGACTCGATTGTCAATTTCCAAGAGTGAGACTTCACTTTTTAGGGTTAGATTCCACTTCAAAGATTTTAGAGAGTAGCATTTCTTGTACTCAAAATAAAATAATTAAAAACTAAAAAAAGTTCTAGTACAGCAACAAAAAAAACCAATTTTGTGACACACATTTTCCGTTTTTGTACGAATAGTTTATCGAAAAGCAATCGAAGACTTCGAAGATGATCTAATTTCGAAGATGTCCAACGAATCAGATTCACGAATGGCGATAAGCATTGGATTTCAAGACGAGGCTGCACCGTAACGAAAATAGAACGAAAGTGAAAGATCATATGCAGAGTGTCCTAGAATCATCGAGTATTCTTCATTAAATTAAGAACTATTTGATCGTTCCTCAAAGAACTCGATAATGTCTCGTAATAATAAGATATGTCTGAAAATTCGGTCTAACCGCGATGTAATCACGCGCAAAGTTAAGAGTGTGTACGAGGCGATCGATGCACGATCTCTCACATGCGGTAGCTTCGTTATATGCTGATTATAGATTTAATCGAATATGCGCCATGTAAATGCTCGCTTTATTTATCGCCTCGAAGCATCGCGCATTTTACGCTTGCCTGCTAATTGGGGGAGTGCCCGGGGCGAATCAAAGGTAAAACCAATCGCTCTTTGACGTAATAATAGCAGTCCATTGCTTAGCAGTAAAACACCATGTATATTTAACAGGCGATGAACTTTTCCAGGCTGCTCGTCGAAAGAATTGGTTGCCTCTCGTTTACGCCAATCGCGGTTTTACGTGACGAGGCTTCATTTACCGATCGCGCGGTGGGAATGTCAAGGTCGGCTTACCAGTCGCGCGATGCAATTTTCAACTGAAATGCAACCCCGATACGAGGAGGTGGGAGGGGGTAGCTTTTTTGCCCGGATGAAGCGGAAAGGAAATCGTGCGCGTGCTCGAAATTGGGTCAAGTGCGGATGAGTGACGCAAAGAGCAGGGCAAGGACCATCCCTCGGATTCGCCGAGAAGAGTTGGAAAATACGGATCATAAGATGAATTATAAAAATGAAATGAATTTCAAGGATTGGCCTACTTATTAAATTCAGGATTTTACGTGCAACAATTATTTTACATTACTTTTTACATTCTCGACATAATGTTTGTTTTAATTGAAAAAGACTCGGTGAATTGAAACGGTTTCATTACGTTTCAAAATAAAATTATTTTATTATTGTACGAATTTATTTGGATATGACTCTTGTGATTTTTATTTATTGTTTCCCTTTTTTTGTATATTTTAATTTTTGTTTAATTTTCATTCATTTATGACTGTATTTTATTCTTTGTAATTTATTTATTTAGGCTGAAGAAGACTCGGTGAATTGAAATGGTTATGTTTTAAAATAAAATTTATTATATACCTTTGGCTGTTTTTATTATTAGAATTTATATATATTAAAATTCATTATTTTTATTTCCCGCGTTTTGATTTTCTTTCTTTTATTGTATACTATAAAAGTGAATTTTAAATTTAATATACAATATTTTTGCTTTACGTTACATAATTATGTCAATTATAAAGAAAAAGGTTTACAGCAAAAAAAGTTAATTATAAAAATAAATATACTGAAATATCGTCATGTAAAAAATAAATCTTCTAGATTCCTCTTTGATTTCTCTAGTTTTATATGCATCATACTATGTAATTATTAACAGTGATACGTGTACTTTGAGTTATGCTCGTAAACGACTACGTTGCTTTTACTTATCGCAAAATTTGCAACTAACATTTGTTCTCTTTGATTTTATTGCAGGTGAGTACCACGATATCTGTATCGGTTATCATGCATCTTACTTCGCTCGTACGTGTTATACTTCTTCGTCACGTAAGTAACTGTTTTTAAGATGATTTACATGCTTTCGTGATACCTCTAGAACTTCATAATCGTACCAGCCACGTGCAACGATTAATCGTCGGCTTAATAAAGATTTACCGACAAAATATTGCACGTTTATTTTATGGAAATCATTCACATTGTTAATTAAAATTTGTAAAGTTTGGTTAGGTAAGTCATACTGTGTTTCTAACGATAAATATAAAGAGCCTAACAACTTCATACCTAAAGAATCTAAATTTTCTTTGTAAATTTTATTTTCGTTACTTTCCTGGTAACAAGGCATCTGTTGTAAATATTCGTTGACTTCATTATTAATTGTACTGTAGAATCATCAGTATCTTATGATTTATAATCTTTTACACCTTTATGAAATCGAGTTAAGTGCTGAGCTAACACATTTCTTTTTTTAAACAACATAGTTGATTTACAATTCTTAGAAAAAGGACATGTAACTGCTACTCCAGAAATTATATGATTATTATAATGTTTTACTATATATTTTGTATTGTTAATTATAGATGAAGCACAAATTTCACATTTTATAGATACTACTACATGGGCTGAAAAGTCCCGGGATTTTTCAATAGGTGGCGCCACTAGAAAATGAACAT
>NW_017300317.1:0-1058 GCF_001594075.2 Trachymyrmex cornetzi
CCGCGATACGTTATCTTTGCTTTGCAGACCGGTCGAAAGAATGTCATGTCACAAAATGGTAGCTTGTTTGACGATTGTAATTTGAGTAACGCGAAACTTTATTTAAATTCAACGTTTTATCCGTACGACGATTTAAATCTGGATTTTGGTAAAAAGAGATACGCCGTCCTGTTTGATATGTACTCCCGTTTTCGTAGAGCATATTATGGAATCGATTGCTTCGAAACGCTACTCAACGTGCTCTCATTTACCCGGGAAGGACCTTTTGTGGTCATTGATTGCTCGCGACAAAACGAATCCGTCAAGAGTGCCACTGTGGACGTACGCATAGAATTTGACTGCAAGGAGAATGTACCCGCAAATACAACGGCCTATTGTCTCATCATACACGATCGCGTGGCTCAGTACAATCCGTTGACCAACGTTGTGCGCAAGATCATGTAAATTGCATCAACATGTATTTAGAACTTTAAAGAGAGAGAAAAAACTGGAATGAGGTGCAGTCTCGAAAAGTTGTTCGTCATGGCCATACCGACGTTTGTGGATCTACAAGGATTCATCGTTAATAAGAATTTTATCGTGAAGGAAGTAGCGGTGCTGAAACAGAGGACCGTTCTCACGCATTACATTTTTACGAGTCCCATGCCATGGAAATTTTTGACAAGATCCGACAGGTTTTGCGCTTCCTGGTTGATTGCTTATCACCATGGATTGCGATGGGAGGACGGGAGGATCCCGAACAGCGAGGCGAAACGTCTGATTACTGCAGCTGTATTTGAACATGATGCTATCGTATACGTCAAGGGACTCGAGAAACGAACGTGGCTGTGGAACTTGCTTCTGGATGATGAGCGAGAACGCGTGTACATCGAGACCTTGGATGCAGTTTACGAAGACATGGAATCTTTAATTAATCTAGATGTTGCTAATACTATGCGATGCGGACAACATGTTAAGAATTGCGCGTTACAAAATGTATTGAAAATATATAACTGGTGGTTGCAAAAGAATTTTTTTAAAATAAACAATACGTTAACGTATTTGTTATGTATTTCTTT
>NW_017300317.1:3664-4077 GCF_001594075.2 Trachymyrmex cornetzi
AAAATATCGAACCTATTGTATCGATATTGAGAATATCGATACAAAATATCGACATTATCAAAATTTTTTATATTAGGAAATAGGATCATAATAAAGTTCAGATAATAAAATTGTGTCAAAACTTTGACTTCATTATATATATATGTATATATACATTATACAATAATATCTTATAATATATTGAATATATTAGTCCAAATGCCAGTAACGTATGTCAAGAGAACTTAAAAATAATAACTGGCTCAAATGTTTACTCGAAAGAATGGTTAGTGCCTATCACCTTTTGTTTAATTTTAGATGTTATGCTGACTGCAGACCAACGCGATGTTTTGTCGCATGCAAAACGCGATATCCAATGAGCGTATAGCTTTAGAATGAGAACATCGGTAAAGCTGTACGCTCATTGGATATCG
>NW_017300317.1:4631-5061 GCF_001594075.2 Trachymyrmex cornetzi
AAAAATGTGACAATTAACTCCGTTTTTTTCTGATTATATATATATATATATCATTCTGTCTTACTCAAACGCATACATCTGTTCTTTTATCTAACATATGCTCGCAACTTCTATAGGTCACAAGACCACACAACTACTGCTACACGGAATTTCAGTCACCAAATCCGAAAATAAAGTCATCCGACCAAGTCGAAAATCACCAGTTTGGCGATAAATCACCACATCTGGCAACACTTAGCGGCGACCTTCCCACGCCTTCCCCGCGCTACGAGTACCCCCCGCGCCTACGAGTTCCCCCCGCGCCCCGCGCTCCCCTCTAGCCCCATGAGTTAGAACCCGCCCTACTTTACTACTGAATATGTTCACGGTTTGATAGGTGAGTGATCATTCTAAAGTTTTTCATTTTTTTTACTTTTTTCTTTAATAACTT
>NW_017300317.1:5106-10362 GCF_001594075.2 Trachymyrmex cornetzi
AATTTATTTGGTCGCCTGATCTGTTAACCTGGTGTCGATATAAATGAAGCGGAATGAGTGGGCACTCTCCTATCAAATCACCTAAGAATTTGATTGTATATGGATCAGATACATTGAGGATGGCTCGAATGTAAGCCGAAACGTCTGGTTTTTTTGTTACTTAATAAATCTTTTGCTCGCACGAATTACAGCGATATAACTCTCAGTTGCCTGTTTCTTTGTTTATATTTTGACAATAAAATTAAATTAAGGTAGTCGGTATTACAACTTTTGTCATTAGAAACGCATTGATTTCGAACTTAACAATAATTCAAAAATGTAAAACAAAAGTATAAAATAATTATATAACTTATAAATTAATTGTTCTTATGTACAATAATTGCTTACATAAGAACAATTAATTTATAAGTTATATATTTAATTTTATTGTAATCTTATTGTAATAAGTTATATATTTAATTTTATTGTATTTAATATTCGTAATGCTTTAAATTTTTTTATTTGGTACATACTGAAGAGGGCCGAATATCGGTCAAAACGTTTATAATCATTATTTATAGAATATTAATCGTTAACATTATGTTATAAATACACGACTACAAATAACTTGTGTTTGGCTGAATGTTTTTGATTGTTTATATTGATTAAGTTAGTGTTTATCTCCTTAATTATTACAGCATGATCTCAAAGTTTACACAGTACTACTCATGAGTTTGTACATATAGTGTGATATTAACTATTTGTGTAGCTGAGAGAATAGATATAGTATATTTCACAGTTAATTTAACATGAGATAGTTATGTTTAAAAGAGAAAGGCAAAAAATTAATTCTTTTTAATATATTTAAAAATTAACTTTTTATGATATGAAATATGAGGATTTTATGTTCAAGATTAATGTTTAAAGATATCCCAGGTAAGGTTTGCCGACTCTCACCCGATGTTGAACGTTGGGCCGACGTTGGCGAATTCGCGCCAAACCGACAGTCATTAATCGAACATGGTGCGACGTCGGCCCGACGTACATTAGCCGACAGTCGACATTTACTCGATGACGACCTTTGGCCAACGTCTGACCAACGTTGGCACTATGTTGGCAACTGGTTGTTACGCCAACCTCGGCGCGACGTCGACCCAGGCTATGTTAGCCGACTCTTATTTCAAGACAACTTCAGACCACAGCCGGGCCAAGGTTGGGTAAACGTTGGCAGTATGTCGGCAACCGGTGGTTACGCCAATCACGGCGCGACGTCGGCCCAACATACGTTAGCCGACTCTTACTTATTGACGAAGCTCGGGCCAACGTTGGCAGCATGTCGGCAACCGGTGGTCACGCCAATCACGGCGCGACGTCGGCCCAACGTACGTTAGCCGACTCTTACTTATTGACGAAGCTTGGGTCAATGTTGGCAACATGTCGGCAACCGGTGATCACGCCAATCACGGCGCGACGTCGGCCCAACGTACGTTAGCCGACTCTTACTTATTGACAAAGCTCGGGCCAACGTTGGTAATACGTCGGCAACCGATTGTCTCGCCAATCTCGGCGCGACGTCGACCCAGGCTGTTATCCGACTCTTATTTCAGGATAACTTCAGGCCACCGTCGGGCCAATTCACCAGTCAAAGGAATTCCTTTGACTGGTAAATTAGCCCGACGGTGGCTTGAAGTCAATAAGTAAGGGTGCCGTCACATGCGGCGTAACCTGCGTAAGCGTAACCTGCGTATTCTAGTAATTTATTAGAATACGTAATTTTTTATTTACTAGAATACTCCATTCTGAAAGCCCGCATTCACATTGAGCATATTTCGCGGAAGATTAGAGAAATGCGAAACTAATGCAACCAATTGCTGATTAGAATTTCTGTTGTACACTCTAACAGAAATGCTAAATGAATTTACGATTGGTTTTCGTAACCTACGCATCTCGAAAAGTACGCCTCATGGGGAACCGGTACCTTTCCATCGCGTATATATGAGAGGATGATCGAATAAATTATTAAAATCGGAAAATTTTATGAAATCACTCTTAGGCTTATTCGACGCGTTTTTGCATGAAACAAAAGAATCTGGCAAAAAAAACGTCGTTCTGCCTTGTGATCTAAGATATTAAGCGTTAAGGGGTTATACTACCCAGGCGCACTGAAAAATGAACGTTTTTTTGGGAATTTTTTTCTTGGAAACTATTCAATGGATCATGGAAAATTAAATTTGAGGCTTTATTATACATGTTTTGAGGTATAAAAAAATTTTTATTATAACTTTTGATACAAAATGGCGTCTTGGCAAGTGGTAAACGGAACATGTGTTTTTTCCGAGGAGCGAATCTGCGTACATCATAACATTCTCCGAACAGCACCTAGAGCAAAAAAAAAATTTGTCGTTAATCTACATCAGTTTTGCTAGGGGAGTACCCACGATTATACATTTTTATCGAAAATTCGCAAATTGGCGTCAGTTTGAACTTTTTTTTTCATTTTTTCGCTAAAAATAGACTTTAAATTGTTAATAACAATTTTAATTATTTATCAATCTTAAAAAGCGTGTGTACTTCCCTAGATAATTTATCTAAGAAGTTTCAGTTAAAATTTCAAGTTAATCCGACAAAAATTGAGCGAGTAACAGTGTACGCAGTTTTGAAAAATGTAGTTTTGAGAAAAACGCAGTTAAAGTTTCAAAACGTATTTACTATATAAAATATTTAAAATATCGGCTTGGCAATTTTTTACCTTTACTCTGCTATCCCAGCACCATATAACTGTCCTTCCAAGAATTCATTTTGCTCTTCTGCTTCTTTTCTGAGCGATGATTTTTACTCTGCTATCCCAGCACCATATAACTGTCCTTCCAAGAATTCATTTTGCTCTTTTGCTTCTTTTCTGAGCGATGTAAGGTCCTTCCGAGTGCTTTTTCGATGTTTTGATGCTGATCGGTTTGCGGCTTTTACTCGACATTCATCAGTTTCCATGATAAAATTGTATAATTCAGAACTGATCCTTAGCTGAAGTGTGCTCATGACATCTAAAAGTCCTCGAAAACCATCGTTGTATGTTATGGCAGCAATGTCAGTGGCGATATCAACCACTGCTTTACCGCTGGAAATTGTTTTTGGTGCAACAATCCAAACGACGGCATTGAGGCTTTCATTAGCATTTTGAGTGAAACCTCCTAAGCAACGGGAAAGAAGATCGTCTCTTGTCAAATCTTCATAAATTTTCTGAACGGCATCGAAAACTTGCATTGGCATGGCTGGGTTATGAGTATATACATCGAGAGTATGCGAGGCTTTCGCTCTTTGCCAAGAACACCAAGAATCTTTTCCTACTGGACACTTGTCGTGTTGAGGCTTTTCATCTGAAGATATTTTATGGTATAATGTAGCATAGATCTCGTTGCGCATGTTCTCCACTGAATCTGTATTTCGATGTATAGCGAGACCATAATACACACTTAATTCATCGATCAATTTACCAGTCAACTTGCCTCGACCTCCAAGATTTTTAACTTCTTTTTTTAAATTACGCAGTCTCGTTCCAAGCCTTTTTTGTACATGTCCAATACATTCTTTCTTGGTAACAGCAAAATTACCATACGGCTTGGCATCTTGAATACTTTTGAATGTTTTGCTGTCACCATCTCCGACGTAATAGGCGTATCGAACGTTATACGTGGACTCGGAACGCGAAAACATTTGCACGACTGCGTCAGGCTCCATTTTCCCTGCACTTCCGCTATGATTTCCATTACAGGAGGGTTCGTGTAACTCATGCCATTCATCATACTCAACGGTGCCCTCATTTTTCTGCCAATATTCACACTCTTTGCAGTACTTCGATTTCACACAAATATCTATAACTTTTCCTGAAAACCAACCAATCAAACTTGCGAAGCCATAGAGAGAAGAGAAACCGCGCTTTCTCCACGAGCCGTCTCCCGACACTGTTAGTCCCTCAAGCTGACCTTTTTCAATAGAAATTTTCTTTTCCTCCTCGGCAGCTTTCCGTAAGACTTTTGATTTTACAGCGTCCGTTGCTACAGCTATACTTTGCATCATCATACGACTTTTGAAAGACCGGTTTTGGGAGGCACATAAAGGCGCAAAATTTACTTATTCCTTGAATTCCGATACCAATAAGTCTCATAGCCAAAGTGAGCCGTCTATTTACATCGTAAGCATGACCATTAATTAAGGGGCTACTGTCAATAGTTGCATTCCCGCACTTTTCACACACAATAACAAGCTTGAATCCAAGGCCACGTTTACACGACTCCAAAAAAGTCACACTACTTCCGCATTTTTTACATGCTAGAATTTGCGACAACATGCTAAAAACAGCAAGAAAATTGATGATTCAATAGCCAAATGCAGCATCCACTTCAGTATCATTTTCTGCTGTCGAAGATTTCATTTTTTTTGCTAATCTAGAAACACCTTCAGTGTCGCCTTCGAAGCTGTGACGGTTAGGCGGCTTCCTATTGGCGATTCTGCTCCGACTGGCACGAGTAGAGGACCCTCTCGTCCCTTTTTTATACACTTTCTCACTCATTTTTATAGAAAACAATAAAATAAATACTACCGTAACGTTTATGAGCGCGCAACTCGGAGTAGCACGTGGAACTGTTTACTGCGTGTTTATTCGCAGTCTAACGGTTATTGTAGCGTCCAATATGGCTTCTCTGAGATTTATTAACGCCATCTATATGTATTTTGAAGAAATTAAATTGATTTGTACAGACAAAAATTACCAACAAGCTATAATACGTTTAAAATGCCGCGCGCAGGTGAGCGGCCTTTTTAAACGTTTAGGAGCGCTCGACGTTATCTCGTTAAAAATAGTTTATTGAATTTTCCCCGACAAAATAGTGTTTGCATATCATTCTTGGATAGTTTATGCATTATTTAAGCCAATAAAAAAAAATTTGAAAAAAAAATTTGCTGGGTAGTATAACCCCTTAAATTTGATGACTATTGAGGTTAGGAAATCTGTCACAGAGGCAAAATGAGGTCTATAATTGTACTGTTCCTCATGGGTTTCGACTTTTTACGCGATGCAAAGGGGCGCACGACTTCTATAATTGTACTGTTGCAAAATCGAAACTTTTGTGCATTTTTTCAGACAGAATAAGATAAAATGAGCCAGAAATTAGTTTCGACGCATGGTGGTTCTATCATATTTCGGCGTAACAACAAAATAGCGTAAAAAGCATAAAGTGGCTAGACAGAAACTGATGTTCAAGTGAAATGATATGATTGGTC
>NW_017300317.1:10493-19753 GCF_001594075.2 Trachymyrmex cornetzi
AAGTGGTGGGGCGGTTTTCCGTGTTGCCGGGGAGCCAAATGTGCATCACTGCATCTTACTCCGTGTATTGTAAGTAAGAGTAAGAAATTGACCAATCACAGTCGAATGTGAGAAGAATAATCTGAATTCATTTTTTAGAAATTTCGATGAGAAAGTTTCAACGAGAGAAACTGCAATTTTTCAGAAACTGTATACAATGATCGTATGTACATACATAAATGAACGTGCGTGTGCTGCGTTACGCAAAATTCATTTCTATATGTCCCATGAAGCGTATTACAAACTCGCGTAATCAATAAGCTGCCATCTTTGGTATTTCTGTTGGAACAGTCTAAAAGAATATAAAGATATGATTGGTTATTGTGTACGCTACCCAACTTTCTTGCGTACCATGGGACATACGGAAATTAAATTCCACGTAACAAAAAGCGCGTAGTAAAGGCGTAATAACTCGAAAAACGCGTACTGGTTCCTGATTGGTTACGCGATACGCGGAAAATCTGTGCCATAGGCACCCTTAGGGTGATGTCCCATGCAGCGGATCGTGCGTAAGCGGATTCGCGTATCGCCAATCACAGACTCATTCTCTTAGATATGCTTGCGAAATTTGCAAACAGATCTAAGAGAATGATTCTGTGATTGGCGATACGCGAATCCGCTTACGCACGATCCGCTGCATGGGACATCACCCTTAGAATGAAAGCACGCATCGAGAGATAATATTGACTGTGCATACACATACCTGCGAAGCGTAGACAGCAGAGGCATTTAAATGCCTTTGTTTACACGCGACGAGCCGAGAAATTCGGGATTAAATAATATAGATATTAAAGAGAAATGCAGTCGAACGGTTGGAAAATTATTATCGGTTAGAATTTTGAACAACAAAAATAATAATAGAGTCGAAACGATGGTCGAATAAACAGAATAGACAATAGAAGCAAATAGAAAATATAGAAGTTTCGAGAAGGAAAAATGCAAAAAAGTTTGAGGAGTCAAGCGAGACTCCGGAGCTGGAATATGGGATTCGACAAAGAGACTTCGGAGAGCTCGGACGCGTATTGGAGTGTAGAGTCCGATACTTTATTAAAACGCAGTTAATTTTATGCTCGTGTCTTGAATCAGTGCCTACCTTTCCTTTTCCGAAGATCTCTGAATAGTTCGCTGTACATAAATCCGCGCTCGCGAAATAACGACAGAGAAATATAATATTCGGTGCCGCATTAATCGTCACATTTAAATTCATTATTTGAACACGTAAAATCGAGTAACTAAGGCGAACACTGGAATATCTTAACCAGTACAGGTAATTCTTTTACTTCATCAAATACCCGAAGTCACTATATTACCAAAGTGCATACAATATTACCAAACTATTATAAAAAAACTATTATAAAAATAAACTTACAATAAAATTCTGTTCAGTATTATTAAAAAATGTAAATCTTTTTATAAGGAAAGGAATGTTTTCCTATTTATTAACGTTTTTTTTTTATTTCGAGTATTTTCTTTTATTTCGAGTATGGATATCATTTAGATATGTAATTGTTCTAATAAATTATTATCATTTGTAAGAAAGTGATAGCGCTCTAATGGCGTGGCGCTCCGCAATGTGTAAAAGTAATGTGTGATATGACTGAAAACTAAGTTACATAGTCTTAAATGTAATGAACTGTTCATTATATTTAATGGACAGTTTTATCAAAAATCTTTGATTTAACACTTAGAAGTTAGAACTTGAAACAAACTATTTACTGAATCTACCTGCGAATGCTTTCATCCAATTACAATGAAGTGATGCATTTTTTAAAATGAATTTATTATGGCAATTACATATCCAGATAACTCCATAGAAATAAAAAGACCTACATGAAGCATGGTAAAAAATAAAGAAAGATGTATTTCTTATCATCTTTTTTTTAACATTAATTTATATTATTAAATTAACAAAATTTTGTATTCAACATTTTATACAGAGATTATCTCATGAAAAATAGAGGGGAACTGTTTTATTAATTTTTGCAAATGAGAAATGTGTGTGTGTGTGTGTGTGTGTGTGTGTGTGTGTAACGTTTTAAAATATTAGTGTTCCTGAAAAGGACTGTTGTACGAAAGTTTCTAGTCCTAAAAAGGACTGTTTTTTAGTAACAGGTCTTATCAAGATTTATTAAAGTAATTGCTCAAAATGAGCCCCGCAAACCTAAATGTACGCTTCTGCACAAAGAATTAAATTTTGACGCGTCAAACCATTGCTTCATCAATAGTTTGTACATCAATTATTTGCATCCTTCCAATTACTTCTTCAGGTGAAGCGGGCTCCGTTGCATATACAATTTTCTTCAAATGACTTCAAAGAAAAAAGTCCAGCAATGTCAAACCAGGTGATCTATTAATAACATTGGGGGACGTGATTTTTGCGGTTTGAATAAAAGATACCATTTCCGATGTATTTTCGCGCGCTGAACACAAATCCGGTAATGAAATTGCTCTGTCACGTCAGGTTTGTGAGAAAAGTGAAGGTAAAGGTGTCAAAATTGACGTTTTTTGACATATTTGTGATTTTTTTGTTAGTAAAATAAATTTTTTTTTCTACTTTCGTTTACGCCATCTTGAAGTGCCAACTTTTATCTGTAAAATATATATTTTTTAACACCGTATGTTTTTTTTTCACCGAGATAATTTCTGCGTAGTCACGCAAAGAAAAACGTTCTGTACCAAAAATGTTTTGGAAGAAAAAGTTTTGAAACTGTGTGATGATTTTAGTAGCAAGATTTTTAAGGTCACTAAATTCGAATCTGAAGTCAAATTTTCGAAATTCAAAATGGAGAATTCAATATGGCGGAAAAATTTGTCATCGCAAAAAATTTTTATCACAAAAATTTGTCATTTGCGCTTTAATTTAATTTAAAAAATATTGTTTACAATATTAATTTTGAAATTTTAAACATTTGTAAAAGAATTTCAAATTTAAATTAAATAAAAAAATTGTTAACTGAGCAGAGAAGATCCTGCATTTTGTTTTTTGTCTGTAGACCATTTAGTCACAAAAATAGCAATTTTATACAATTTTTTTGTTTCCCAGAGTGCACTACGTGGAAGCAGTCTACATTACATTCCTTTTTGTTTTTATATATTTTTATTTTTATATATATTTTATATTTTATATTTTTTTATTTTTCATTGTTTTTATTTTTTTATTGTTTATATTATCTTCATTATTTTTATTGTTTTTTAAATTTCTTCAGATTTATTTTATTATTTTATATAGGTATATGAATTTTTTTATCTTTTCTTTTAAATTACAATAACTGAAGTATTGTAAATGTTATTTAACTTTACTAGAGCTTTAGTTATATATTGTCAAAGCAGCGTCTTATACGCTTTTTTTTGTGAAGTTCTTCCGGTCTTTTTTTCAAAAACATTTTTCTTTGTGTGTGACTACGCAGAGATTATCTCGGTGAAAACAAAATGTACGGCGTTAAAAAAAATATATTTTAAAGATAAAAGTTGGCGCAAACGAAAGTAGAAACAAAAATTTACTTTGCTAGCAAAAAAATCACAAATATGTCAAAAAACGTCAATTTTGATACTTTTAACTTCACTTTTCTCAAAAACCGAACGTGATAGAGTAATTTCATTGCCGGATTCGTGTTTAGCGGGGAAAAATACATCGGAAATGGTATCTTTTATTCAAACAACAGATAAAAAGTCTTAAAACGTCGCGTAGTGTAATTAATATGTATGTAATATAGTAATGCATTTCCTTTTACATATTTTCCTCTGTTGTTTTTCTAAATAAAAATTTCTCATACCGCGCAGGCCATCTGATTGGCTCATATTGGTCTATCCAGCGACCCGGAAAACGTTTATTTAGAAAATTAATTACGTCTCGGTATGCATGCGGTGGTACTCTATCCTGTTGAAAAAACATAACTGTTCTCTGCAGAAGAGGAATTTCTGCCAAAAAATCTGGGAGTTTTTGTTTTAAAAATTCGACGTAACTTCTTCCCTGTAAAAGAAATATATCACATTATATGTATTGATACATATTGTTAGTCAATCAAAAGATTTTTGTATTTTTTATCGTCAAAATATCTGGTAAAAGAATGGGATTGATAACTCTGTCACCCAGTAGTTCAGCTTCCATCTATGTTGAAAGCTGCGCGTGTGTGTCACATGTGGATTTATAATTTCATAATAGTATTGACTGTGGCAGTTGAATATGCCCGTAAATAGAGATTCATCTGTTCACATTATATTTTTTAGAAAACTTTCGTAGGCTTCGTTGTTATGAAGAAGCCAACGACAGAAATTTTCTCTGGCACGGTAGTCTCTCTCATTTATCTCTTGCACTTGTGTACGATGAAATGGATATAACAAATCATGTTTCAATGTTAAATATAATGGACAGTTCATTACATTTAAGACTATGTAACTTACAATTAGTTTTTAGTCGTATCACACATTACTTTTACACATTACTGCGGAGCGCCACGCCATTAGAGCGCTATCACTTTCTTATGAATAATAATAATTTATTAGAACAATTACATATACAAATGAGTTCATACTCGAAATAAAAGAAAATCAAGATTGAATTATTTAAAGCAACGAAGATCCAGCTCCAACCGTAATAGGCCGTTACACCCTAGTATTAATTGAGTTTCTCAAATATACGGTCATAAGTATATTGTTTAGATTACGTCGCCTGAAAGAGACGTTGTTTCCTTAGTATACCGATTATTGCGAAAGAATATTACTAAGGCCTCGGTAGTCTAATGGCTCAGGACGCTCGTACGGTTTACAAGAGATCCGGGTTCAAGTCCCGGCCGAGGTAATATTTTTCGCAATAAATTTATTAATAGTTTTTATAGATTAACATCTTTATAATATATGATGCTTGATGATAGCATCAAATTATTAAATTGTTTGTCAATTTAATTCGCGATTACTAGAGTAGTTTTAATTGCGTTTATTTAGTCCGAAAAAAATTCGGCGCCCAGTTTGAAAAAGACTACAATATGGTATATATGCAAGTACATATATAGTATATATTAGTAATTCAAGATTGAATTATTTAAAACAACGAAGATCCAGCTCCGACCGTAATAGGCCGTTACACCCTAGTATTAATTGAGTTTCTCAAATATACGGTCATAAATATATTGTATAAAAGAAAATACTCGAAAAAAAAGAAAATGTTAAAAAATAGGAAAACATTCCTTTCCTTATAAAAAGATTTACATTTTTTCATAATATTGAACAGAATTTTATTATAAGTTTATTTTTATAATGGCATAAAAGATATTTCTAATGTAAAATTCTTAAAAAAGAATTGTCTAAAAGGAATTACGATTCTTATTAATGAATTAAAATTATGTCGAGACAATTTTAATTCTGGGTAAAGGAATTTGATTTTTATAATAAAATCCCAAATAATAAAATGCGTATGGCAAAGAATTTTGATATTTAATAGAATAAAACGACATTCTTAAGCTAATATTAAAGAACTCAAAGCCTTATGCTGCCGCATTAAATTTATATTGTAATATAACAATAATTAAATAAATTAAAAATTAAAATTATGTCAGGATATAATCAAAATTGGTTTTTGTTGACACAATTTAAATTAACTGAATTACTATTATGTACGAGGCGTAATAAAAGTTCGAAATTATCATATTATGTCAAGATATAATTTTATTCATAGAATTTTTATTATGCCTTTACATAATTATAATTCGTTGAATTATTATTAGATAACAACATAATTATAAACCGGCAGCTAGAAATTTATGTTCTTCAATATTAGCCTTAGAATATCGTTTCCTGTTGTTATAAAATAAAATGGTTTGCCATATGCATGTCGCGTTATTAGCAATTTTGATAATATTAAGACATTAAAATATCTGTACACAAAATTAAAATTATGTTGCGACATAATAATAATTATAAATTTATGTTATGATATAATTTTAATTTGTATAATTATTATTATGTCGCGACATAGTATCAATCCATTGATAAAGATTGTAATTTTTTTAGACAATTACTTTTTAAGAGTTTTTTTTACATCAGCGAAGGCATTTTTTATGCTGTTTTATTAAAAATAAAGCAGCTCATCAAAAAATTCTCTCTAATATTAAGGATTTTTTATAACGCTTTACATATTTTCTTTTGAGCATGAGTTTATTTAGATATCTAATTGTTATAAAAAATTCTTTAAAAGAATATTCGTTACTTCAGAATACTAAATGAAATCACTCGCAAGAAAATTCATAAAATTAAAATAATTCGTTTTAAATTTAAGTGCTAACGCAAAAATTTGTGATAAAGAATAGGCTTAAAAAATAATTTAACATAAGACAGAATTCATTCCTTCTACTTATTCAAATTTCCAAATGTTGATAATGAAAAAGTTTTTATTATTTTCTGTTTTATATTTTCTTAATATGTCTACATTTTATGTAGAAACTTTTTAAGAAATGGATTTTTTAAGTAATAATCAATCATCTGTAATAGATAGTTATATGAACTTTTTATGAGAAAATTAATTAAAAGGTATGAATAAGAAAAAGATAATATTTCTATTCTATGTAAGAGGAGACTTACATAGTTTTAAATTTACAAAGAAAGATTTTTTAAGCTTTTATAATTTGTAAGCTATAAGATTATATTTTTTATGTAATCTGTAATTTGCTATGTTTTGACGAGAATTCTCGTATCCCTTATTGAAATTTTCCTGAAAGGAAATGTTTCTGACAGAAGGAATATGATTTTTAATGCAAAACAAATTTTTCGTATTATTATGATGCGTGAGAATATTGTGCTATAGCGGCAAAGTCAACGGCATAGTGGCGTGGGGGAGGCTCACGCACACTACTAAGTGCGCGGCTCACGGACGTGCGTCCGTTTAAAAGACTGCGCCCATTGGATTAGCTTTACTCGATAATAACTGCTTCATACAGCTCTGTACAAAAAAATGGCTCAGGAAATTTCGACTCAATTTTAGATCAGGATTAATGCTGTATAATTAGTGTCCTCTTTTTAAGAAACACCTTGTATATTAGAGAAGTTAACCAAAACAAATCCAAATCTCTGATAAGTAACCTTGCTAGAATAAAAATATATTGCTAGAATATTCTACTTTCATATAGGGTGCGTTTCGAATTACGCATTAAGCACATGATGTATTGTTTTATCCTTCTTCATTATTTGGTGAACAACAAGAATAAATGATTTATTATGTGCTCCATGCGTAATTCGGATCGCACCCATAGCATGGAACATTCAATACATACAACAATCTGTTTATTTAATAAAATCACTATCGATCAATTTTCGATCGTATCGACTAATAGTTGTTCAAGGATCGATAGCTGATCGATGTCATACAATTATACATTCAGTTCTTCAGTGACTACATTGGTAACGATCTGGTGAAATATTCTTTGCCTTCTGCATCATGATGTTAGAATATTAAACTATTTAAAAAACTACTTGTGCATATGTATGCATAGATATCGTAAATATGCCAAGATTTTTGAAACTTGTTGTTTAGAGAACGTTGTTTAAAAATCAATTCCGGATGATTTGTCGTATGTTCTATCGCAATCAGCAGATAAGCGTAATATAAACGTTATGTCGTCATTATGAAATACTGAAAGCGATAGTTGCATCAGAATAGCCGAGTACGGGAAATTTTTTTAAGGTTTTTGATGAAACTAACTGACTTTTGTGACATAATCGATATTTAAACATTTTCTGTTAATGTATATGTATATATATGTGTATATATATATATATATATATATATATATACATATATATACACACACCTATATATATGATTTTGTATTTATTAAATTCGATTATTGGTTATTATTGGTTAAATCAATCTAAGAGACTGACTGAATGAAAGTTATAAAAAGGAAAAAAAAGAAGGCCGAAAGCAAAGTAAGATCATCAATCCCGACCCGAGTACGATCCGCGATTGGTTGGAGTTTCGCTTTATCTGCTGACCCCCAGTAACTTATCATGAGCTGTAATAAATTTAGGAGCACAACGTGTACATAATGTGGCACTGTTGAAACTGATATCAATTGATGCTTTGCAATCGCCAAATACAACAGTTAATTCGATTCGAGTTAATGTACAATATCGCTGATTTTGAAAAAAAAAGGATTGTGCCATTTCCACTGCAGTAACGGAGTACGTATATAATTGATAGCACGAGACTAAACAAATTTACTCTAACGTGTTTTTTAAAAATAATGTTACATAAGTTAATAAACAGTTTAATTAAATTTTTTACCCATAACACACTCGATTTTCCAGTTCTTTATTACATGATGAGTCTTTCATGTACCGGATTAATTTCGTCACTTTCTAAGTATACAAAAATTAAATGATTATTACACATATGTACTTTAATATCTTTAGAAAGTATTTACAAAGTATAACGAAAAAAATTGTATACCAGGTATGTAAATATGAAACCGGAATTTACCAATAGATGGCCATAGCTGTCAATATAGTTGCCGTCAGACCCATGCGCGTCATTGACACCATTTCCTTGTTCTGACATCTGACAAAGATTTTCAACTCACGACAATACAAGTTTCATACAACAGTATAGTTTGTAATAGCGTTGAACATGTCAAATTTTGTGCCTGGAAACTACGATTTGCGGACAGCATTGATTTTCTGTTACCATTTGAAGAAAACTACTGCAGAATCGCATCAAATGCTTGTCGAAGCTTACGGTGAGCTTACGGCATGCTCTTGGTAAATCACAGTGCTTTGAGTGGTTTAAAAAATTCAAAAGTAGCGATTTTGACGTGAGAAACGAAGAACGTGAAGAACCACGAATTTGAAGACAGCGAATTGCAAACATTGTTGGATGAGGATGACGCTCAAACTCAACAACAACTCACGGATCAATTGACTGTGACACAAGAAGCCGTCTCCATACGTTTGAAATCCATGGGAAAGATCCAGAAGATGGGAAAATGGGTTCCACATGAACTGAATGAAAGACAGCAGGAAAACCGAAAAACCACTTACGAAATGCTGCTCGCCAGGTACAAAAGAAAGTCATTTCTCCATCGAATTGTGACTGGCGATGAAAAGTGGATATATTTTGAGAATCCTAAGCGTAAAAGATCATGGGTAACTCTAGACGAACCATCGACATCGATTGCAATGCCAAATCGCTATGGACGGAAGACAATGCTCTGTGTTTGGTGGGATCAGAAAGG
>NW_017300317.1:20102-21597 GCF_001594075.2 Trachymyrmex cornetzi
GCAACAATTTTTTTAGCGTGGCATCCACAAATTGTCAGACAGGTGGAAAAAATGTATAGCTAGCGATGGGCAATACTTCGAATAAAATATTTTTTATCATTTTCATATAATAAACGTGTATTTTCTATTAAAAAATTCCGGTTTCATATTTACATACCTGGTATAAGTATTATAATTAAAAAAACGAGAAAGAAATAGAGCTACGAGCCAAAAAATTATTCAATTGCATAGTTAATGTAGAATATAAGTAACATAAGTACTGGAACATAAGTAAAGAAAAACAATTATATCCTTTAGTTAAGATTTAATACAATGTGCTAGCAATAAACAAACAGACGTTTCGATCGCGATCATTATCAATGTTAACAACATATAAAATATTATAAACGGTAAAAACAGAACATAACATAAAATTTATACTTCACTCTTTCTAACAAGCAATAGTAACATTAACCGATTGAAATCCTGTTCGCAGTTATATTATAGCTTGGAGACAGTCGCATGATAATAGATAATGTCGTCAATTATTAAATAGTTTGAAATATGTTCTTTAATATAATGTAAAATTGGAGAATGAAAGCACGCAATTGAATTTTGTCCTTTAATGTAAAAACGAAGTTAGTTCAGTAAAAAATGAAACATGTTTCTGTCGCAGAAAGTCGGTTAGAATTAGAGACAATGCGATAAGAGTAAAAACAATGTATTGTCTCCTCGGTGCTATGAGACATTGTGTATTATAATTAATTTATACAGCCAACAAAATGAGAGAAATGCACTTTAATATAAAAATTCAAAACTCTGAAACACAAATTTAACCAATATTATTATAGTAAGAAATTAAAGAAAAATATGTTTTATTAAAGTTGACATTCCAAACTACAGAAGAAAAAAAGATTTCGACTATCTACAATTTTTTTATATTATTATATTATATTAATTTAATATTATATTGATTTAATTATCTGAAAGCTCGATTTGATTAGTTGTTGAAAAAACAAAAATTAGAATTCACAAATAAGAATTAATTTTTTAAAATTATTTAAACAATAGTTAAACGCATAGAATAATTTAAAACATAAATGCCATTCATTTTTTTTAATTGATTTAATACGTGCGGGTTTTATGTATTGCTCTCAATGGCTGCGTTCAGAAGAACACAACAGTTTTGCAACCGTTTTATGACTCTCCACTGAGATAGGATCATTCCTCTTGATCTAAAAGCATAACCCAATCAGCGTGAAGAAAACTTCCAACAGTTGCAAAATAAACTCTGCTGAATGCAGCCTTTAATAAATAAAAAATATATTACATACAAATCAAGTAATAATATCATATAAAAACGTCGAATTTTAAATTTGAATAAATTGTTTATAAACGAAATATATGTATAATAATAATCACTTAATCAATTCGTAAATTACCCAAATAAGATCTAATTTTTTAAACAATTTAAATAAATATATATATATATATATATATATATATATATGTCAAA
>NW_017300317.1:22262-39604 GCF_001594075.2 Trachymyrmex cornetzi
CAACAATTTTTTTAGCGTGGCATCCACAAATTGTCAGACAGGTGAAAAAAATGTATAGCTAGCGATGGACAATACTTTATCATTTTCATGCAATAAACGTGTATTTTCTATTAAAAAATTCCGGTTTCAACATATTTACATACCTGGTATTAATCTACAATCGAATAAAGATTCAACGAACTTTCATCTTCAAATTGAACATTGCTCACACTTTCTCCGTCTTCCATATTCGTAATATAATATATTTGTAGTATAATAAATTCGTCAAATAATATATCATAAAATAAATTCAATAAAAGATGAAAAGCTCACTTTGCGCTTCTTTCCATACGTCGAGACAAAAAGGACAATAACGATGCAGACACGTGACAGCACTGTGATTGGTTCACTCTTACGTTTTACGCAGTCGTAGTCGTGAAAAGATAAAGTTGAACCATCTTTTACAACACGCTTTATAACCGGGAATGGCAGGTTAAAACTTCGTCTTACAACATTTCACAACCATTTACAACTACGTTTACGCAATTGTAGATCGGGCTTAGGACCTCCTATGACCACCCCATCCTCACATCATTAAAATGGATACAATTATCTTAGGATAGGTAATGCTAATGCCGCGGCGGCTCCGTAACTTTGAACTCTCATAACTTGAAAAGTACTGATTAAAAAGAGGCTTTATTATAATGTTTTGGAAAGCTCCCGACATCAGCTATTAGCAATATAATAATTAAACGGCTTCATCCACGTACAACGGCTGAGTTTTGTGTAGGATCATACATTAATCCATATTTATTATAATATATAAAACCAAACGTTTCGGTCTGTCATCAGACCATTTTCAATAGTATTACATAGAATTGTTAAAAATTTCTCAATAATTTTGAATATTTACAGATCGAAATCATTCTCGTTGTCATTATATATATCGCTGTCCAATAATTAAATTATAATTTTCGAAATATCATATATAACATTCGTCAACTGCATAAAATCATGGAAAACATAGTATGTCGTATCTGTTAAAATAATTTTCATCCTCTGCACTCCATGAAAACAAGTCTGCTCTAACTATTAACGAATTATAAGTTCAAAATTACATTTACTTTTATAGTCTATTTTAACATAATATTATATAGCTACTTACATTATAAGTGAAGTTAATAATTATATTATCATTAGTGATAATCTTTTATCATCCCAATAAATCGACGCACCATTACCTGATACTGATAAATAATAATTTATAGTTATTAATAATCACTCAATTAATCAATTCCAAAAAACTTAGTAATACCTGCGTAGAATTATTAAAATGTATCACACAAAGTAATGCACACTTTATCAAAGACATATTTTTCTTTCCTTTGTTCGTTTTAACGCTAATAACAGTTAATGTGAGGAAAAGGACGAACTGCGAGAAACTGTCTCGTATATTCTGACACAACGTATTTATATCGAAGGCTAAAGCGAACATTATATGAATTCAAAACAAATCAATATCATACAATGCCGAGCAAGGAAACATATGCTTCTGGAAATTTTTGAGTGTCAATCTGCTTGTTTAAACCGTTTTCTTGTTTTTTGATAAAGATCATCTCTGATGTTAGTCTTTTGAAAAGATATTGTTCTTTATCCATAATTTTTATATCATCCCAATTAAAATTGTGACCATTATTAATATGATGTTCTGCTAAGACGGAACTGCCATATTTTTTATTTTTTATATCTTGTTGATGTTCAACCATACGTGTGCCGATCTTCCTTTTAGTTTGACCAACATACGACACGTCACATTCTCTACAGTTTATCTTATAAACAACCCCTTTCTGTTCATTCGTCTTTAATTTGTCTTTACCTAATTTGATAATAGAATTTAAATTATTATGTGCTTTAAACGCAACTTTTTTATTCATTTTGTGAGCAATATGAAAAAACTTTTCTGAAATGTTGCGTATATATGGTACAATGAAATAATTACTTTTATTATTCATATTAGCATCATCCAATATTTTATTATTAATATATAAATTCTTCCTTTTTGCTAAAATTTTAATTCTATTATTTATCGTAGAAAAAATCACATTCAACGGATAACCATTATTAAGTAGAACATCAACAAGTTCTATAATATTTTTTTCTTGGTAATCAGGATGAGCCAAAAAAATTATTCGGTCCAACAAACTTATTATAATACCTCTTTTTTTGTTGGTCTGGATGAGATGATACAAAATTTAGATAACGACCGGAATTAGTCATTTTTTTGTAATTATTAAATCTGATGCAACCATCTTTAATCATGACCTTGACATCTAAAAAACTTACAGAATCATTCGAACCTTTATCAAGAGTAAAATTAATGCGATTGTGATAACTATTAAAGAGTTCCAAAACTGTTTCAATTTTATCGAAAGGCAAGGCAAGCAAAATGTCATCTACATATCTGCAATAAATGGGTACAGGAATTTTTAAACGACTTAAAATGTCTGTCTCAAGATCTTGTATTACGAGATCAGCCAAGATTGGAGAGAGCGGTGAGCCCATAGGCAATCCAAAAACTTGTTTATAAAAAAGGTTATCAAATCTAAAAAATGTTGAATTGAATATCAAGGAAATTGCACTCATGAATTCATTTATAGGAATATTAGTATTTTTTGAGATATCTGACCATCTATTGCTAATACTAGTTAATATTAATTTTTCTGGAATGTTTGTGTACATATTTTCGATATCAAAGGACAGAATTTTATAATTGTCATTTAAACTTTTACCATTTATTTTCTGCACCAACTCATAGCTATTTTTGATGTGACTAAAATGCTTACTAACACTTTTGTTGATTATTTCTTTGATATAAGAAGATAATTTATAAAGAGGACAGTCAATGCAACTTACAATGATACGTAAAGGATTGCCAATTTTATGGATTTTGGGCACACCGTAACATCTCGCTAAATTACAATCTGTAACATTTAGTAATTTATAGGTTTGATTATTTAAATATTCCTTATCCTTCCATCGTTTTACTAATACATGTGTTTGTCTAATTAGTTTACTAGTTGGATCCTTCTTAATTTCAATGTAAGTTTCTTTATCTGATAATAACATAATCATTTTATTCTTATAGTCTGATAAATTCATAACTACTGTGGAATTACCTTTGTCAGATTTTGTAATTAAAATGTCTTTTTGTTCTGCCACAAACTTTCGTACATCATTCATACATTCAACTAATAATATTTCATCGTCCAACTTTTTTTCTTTAACTTTGTGAGGTAACTTATGTAAGATTTCAATACAATCATTCCTAATCTTATTCTTCTTTGAATTGTCTATGTTAAAAATATTAGATTCTATTTGTTTAACAAATTCGATTATTGTCTTTTCTTGATTATTTTTATTCAGTGGTAAATTGAATTTTTGCCCCAATTGTAAGATCATTTTGACACTATCTGGAATGTTTATATTGCTCAAGTTAATCAACCAATCATCATTAATATTACATAATGAAAATGTTTGGTTAAATTCAGTTGGACTAATGTTAATTATGTGCTTGTCATATTTAATGTTATTGTTAATTGTATGTGTATTACACGTGTTGGAAATTAACGAACTATTATCTAGAACTTTAATTTTATCACTATTATCCGAGGAAATCTTATGTATTTTTGAAGGTTTAAATTCTGTAAGTGTATTAGTTGCTTCTGACCAAAGTAATTCAAATTTAATTGGATTTATATTATTTTTATCATTTTTATTCTTAGCTATTCGTAAATGTTCAATTTTATTATTAATTTTGTTAAATTCATAGGTCCAAACTCTATTTCTTGTAATATCTTGACATTGAAAAAAAGAATCAGAATCAGCTATTAGATTCTAGAATCAAAAATAGGATGTTTTGTTTAAAAAAATCTATTTGACCTTGACTTGACCTTGGTGGCACCATCCAAGGTCAAATTGATAAGGTCAGTCAATAGATCATTTTCAACCCTACATTTTTTTTGTATAAAACATTTTTCTCAAAAATGATTACTTTTCAAGATATTTAAGAGGTCCAGGACTTTTTATACACCCTGTATTCCAATGCGATCCTTTACCACTCACTTATTCTTTTTATTTATATGTTATCTTATAAAATAACGATTTTAAAACGTTTGCACAACATGGTTATTTAACCGGTTTCCTAAAAAAACATTTTTTGAATAACCTTAAATGATTTTAAAGCAAAAATAACCATTCCTAAACATTTTATAAACGTTATTGTTCTACTTAAGTACATATGAAAATATTACATGAATGATCATTGTGTAAATATACACGCAGATCACAGTTGCCTTCGTTTTTGCTCAGAGATTAAAGCTTTTTCACCAAATCTCTAGTTGTCCGGCAAGCGGAAAAAATTTTCGATTAATTTTTGTCCAGTTTTTTGAAAGGTCAAATCTCCGACAAAAGAGGATCAAATCTGATGACCTTTCTTGAAAGAGAGCATCAATCTATATATATCATAGCATATATGAAAATGCTATGATATATAGCAGGTATTATCCTAATTTACATTTACTTTTGTCGTGTCACTTTCTTATCCTATCTATACAATGCAGCGTTACGCTTAATGATTTTATGCTCCAATTAAGTATATGCAAAGTTTTCGCTTCTAATACTTCAACAAAGCTGATTTATGTAGGAAGACATTCTGCAAATTGCTCTGAATTATTACAGTGACAAAGAAAATATTTATTTTGATGACTTCGGTCGAGCGAGATGACTTTAGATTACTATATAATATGGATTACGGTATTGGTGAAGTCAGTAATAATTTAATTGGAAAATAATTTCAAAAATTTAATTATAATAAATAAGAACTGATTAACAATTTTATATACCTTTCTAATTGGTTTTATTAGTACATTTTGTTAGAAACTAACATTCATATATTGGAAAAATTTTAATCATCTGTCAAAAATTCTTGCTCATAAAAAAAATTCAAATTTGTTTACGATTATATGACAAAAAAAATAAAAAGAAAACTAGATCTTTCCTCTAATAAATAGAGATTTAGATTTAAGGCAGTTAATTATATAGTAATATTGGACAATGTAAAATTTAATTTTATTTGCCAATAAAATACAAAAAAAAGGGCTAATGAAAGTTCTGGGGCGGTAAACAGTGCGTATAGATAATTCAAAATTATGATAGGTAATATCAATTTATTTAGCATGTATTCAACTCTTTTTCGGGCCATCTTCAGTATAGTAAATACATTTCCTTATAGTTAAAATGGAGGAGCAGCTCTCCAACAACATTATTTTATTTTATTTTATTTACAATAAATTTGCTAAAGGTATGAATAGACGGACATATCCTTGGGAACATGCGTCGTTGTTCGAAAGCAGTTATTTAACAATATTTTGAGAATATTACGTACTTTTATTTGTGTTCGCTGCTTCTTCATGCTTAATATTTCCTGGCAAGAACCAGTAGTCGAAATGTTTGATGGTCGAAAGAAAATTACGAATTACGTTTTACCTTCTCTTTATTCTATTTGCTTTGGATTTTAATAAAGAAGGATTTTTATAAAATTTTTTATGATATAGAAATTGAAAAAAAAATTAAACAAAGATAGTAAATATGTTACTTTAGAAATAAATTGAAAAATATATGTAATTAAATTAAAAATATTTATTTTAATTTTGCATTCACTTTTGAGTTTATCTATCAATATCTACTTAATAAATATAATAAGTTCTTATTCAATTAAAAAATTAATTAATTATCGTTTTCAATATTATAAATAGCAAATAAATTTAAATGTTAAAATATATAATTATAAACTCGTTATACATATATAATTACTGATATTATACATATATAAATACTAATATTATATATATATAATGTATAATATTACTATACTATAATAGATTGATTTATTATTTTTAGCTAAATGGATATTTTGATGTGGATCTTGTTTATTTCTCTTTAAATGTTTTTATTTCTTTAAGTATTATTTAACAATAATTTTAAAAATACCCCCAAGCGCGCGTTTATATATTCATCGAGATAAAGTTGATCAATTTATTCGTCAACTGAAATATTATTCTGATATTATGCCGCGCTAGATTTCGCGCTTCGCCGACGTCAACGTCGTTGTCGAAACAAATAACAATAATTGGACCACTTGTTCTGTAACGGGTTATCATCATATACTCCTCCCTACTCTTGTCCTCGTACTGCGCAAGCACCCGCGTGCGCCACAGATACGTTCGCCGATTGGTCGATGAGCTTGTGCGTGTCCAAGATCATTGGTAGACTTATTCGCGCTCACATTTTTTTTTAACTCGCGTTTGGACTCCTCTATAAAATAGACTCATGAAAGTCACGTCAGGCACTTGTCGTGAGCGCGCGATATATGTATATGTGGATTTATCGATTAGTTGTTTATTTGTCGTTTCTTTATTTTTATCAATTGTCATTTTTTGATTGTAAGTGATCCTTATTCTATTAGCTTGTTATTTGATCGAAAATGCCGTTTGCAGAAACCGTCAATGGTCATGATAGCTTCCCGGCTGTCAAACGGTTGACTAATAACGATGTGCTGCAAACAAACGTAAAGGATGCGCAACATACGTAAGTTTCATTTAAATTATTTCTTATGGAATTTTTAATACATATCTTAGACATTAAAATTCACAAGATACTTAAAAAGGTATTTTAAAAATAGCAAGCGATGTTTCGTAGAAACTTTATATTAAAAGTCTTTAATGTACATATATATATATGTATACTCTAGTATCTTTTCAATTTTGATAACATTTAATCTTGAATATCTTTGTAACTAATTTGCAAATTAAAACCTTATTGAGTTCCCTTGAAATTAACTAGACAATAAGTAAATTTCTTTTTAAATTTTACATTTACTTTAATGCCGTTCAGCATGAAGTAGTGAAAGAATTTGTAAGCTAAAATGTATTTACTATTGCTGGCTACTGACCAAATCAATATTGCAAAATTAGTTGAGTCAATTCTAGTTCTCAAACACAGCGCAAATTGAATGAACGAAGTATTCCGGGCGCGCTCACTATAATTCGATATAATTTCGCTCTGAAACTGGTACAAAACGATGCAGTTACTATCTGCTAAACTACCGACAAGCTCAAATAGTAGCAGATTTAAGCTAAATGCATAACGTAGACTTCAGGGGTATTACAAATCATGCATCAGAATACGCGTATGCAAAACGCGCGTGAATATATGTAGTGCTCAGGAAAAAGTTGTAATCCATTTCAAGGATTTTATCTATGGATTAAACAATGTTATAGAAAAAACATAAAATGTTGCTCGAGAAACAAAAAGATGCAAATATAGAAGTATTGAAAATTATGTAAGGGTTTTACACATAATATGCATACTATACCGATCGACATTCGAATGTATTAATTTATAATAAGATATGTAGATACTCTTTACTTACTCTAAGGTCTAACAAAAGTTTTTTAAAGATTGATGTTTAACGCTGATTAAAAAACAGAATATATAGGCATTAGCCAAATCAAAAAGTTGCTTTCGAGATCTATCATATAAGATTTATTTCTCATCATATTTGCACGTATATCCTTGTTCAAGGAGAAAATTAGATACGGATAATCAATCCATTTACCTTGAACAACTATTATAGATATTGATCGCGAATGATACATTATAATTCGACTATTTTTTTTCTGTTGACGGTATTACATTAACAGCCATTTGCTATAGTCAGGTATCGGAAAATATTCCTCTGCAAACCACACAATTTTTTCATTTTTAACAGTATTGTTCAATGTAGTGTAGATACGTTGGCACACACATATATAGAATAGATTAAAGAGACAGATTCTAAGTGAGTCATACTACACATCCAACGAATAATAGTAAATGTGATAATAATAATGTTATAAATGAAAGATTAACAACAAAAAGAAGCAGCAAAAAAGAATAAAATAGAGTACAGTTTTTTTGCCATATAATGTTTAAGGATATAGACACAAAGAAGAAGTTGATGAATGTTCTTCAATTTTTAAAAATCGAATTTCTTGTTTTATAATAAAACGACATATTTTCACAAGCGTAAATAAATTAATGTCTACTTGTAGATATAGTTATAATAAATATACTTTTTTTGTCTGTGTCTTTTCTTTTTTGATATTTTAATTACATCGTGTAACCTAGATTCACGCAAAACCCATCTATCGTGTACCCAAATGCACACGCAAAATTTCAATGAATTAAAGTGAAGGAGCGTGCACATATAATAACAACTCAATGTAATAATTTAAACTTGCGGCCATTTGACCATATTTTTTATGGTTGTCCCAAAATATAACTATAAAATTATAGTCACTTGAATCATTTTTATGGTAATTTCAACTATTTTATGGTTATAACAACTATAATTATAGTCATTTTAGGTTGCTAACTATATACATTTGTTGCTATAACTATATACATAGTTACTGTTATTATTATTATAGCAGTAATAATCATAATTATAGTGATATGTAATTATAGTTACAAATACCAAACATTTTTCTCTCAATGTAGCAGATTATCTTTAATCCTAATACATCAGGAGTGTAACGCAATATTCCGACAGTAATCTGATAAGGCCAAAAGATCACGTTCTTATCACAGAGTCTATTCAGCCCTCTATTCAGGTCCTATCAAGGATTTGGGTTATATCGGGCAGTTCTTGTCAGGCGCGTCTAATTATTTCCTGTTCAGGCGCCAGTAAGGATCATATAGGCAATTCTTATCAGGCGTATCCTATCTGTTTGTTCAGATCCTGAGGTTGAAGTATGCGATTAAGATATGCGCTCTCTCTCTCTCTCTGTGCGTTATTTTTTCTTAGTTTACATACTCATCTACCTATATACTTTTACACACACGCATACACATCATACACAACGTATTTTTCAAATATATTTACAATTATATTAAAATTATATCAATTTCAATTTTAACAATGTTACTAATAAAACAGTAGGTCAAAATTTTTTATTGAGTTACGTAGGATTTGTAGTAAACATTTCAATTTTTACATAAGCTTCCTAAAATTATTTTAAATTAATTAAACTTGAAAATCTTTATTTACGGAAATATTATTGCATTACGTTATACACGATTAAATGCACATTTGCATTGAAATAAATAAAATTAGTGAGCTCAGGGTCGTAATTACGCATACATTTGTGCATACTGTTACATTCACTCTATTAATTCATAGGTTATAACTGATTTAATTATTTCATAGATTAAATGTTATTGATTCTTATTGCAAGATGGAACTTGTTTCTGAATTTATTAAGCTCGTTATTTTATTTAGAATTATACCCGGAAAAAAATCAGCCTTTCTGTTCGAAACTTCTTTTTAATAATTAATATGTATGATATAAATGAATAAGTAAAAATGAATTTAAATGTATATAAATGGATATAAATTTTATTTTAATTTAAAATAGTTGTTATAATCTGCGCAGTATTTATGTAACAAGTTGAGAAACAAGTTTTGTTTAATTTAAACTTGATATGAGATCAGGATCAATATCAATTAATCTATGAAAATTAATAGAGTGAATGAAACAGTATTCATGATGTGTATGCATAATTAGTATGCCCTGAGCATACTAATTTTATTTGATATGTGTTTAAATGCTTATAGCTTTGTGCCAAAATAATATATTTCCGTATAAAGATTTTCGAGTCTAATTAATTTCCGAGGTACGCATTTAAAATAACTGATTTTTGAAAACTTATCCTTTGAAAATTGATGATAATAAAATGTTTATTACAAATCTTGTGTAACTCAATAAGAAATTTTACCGATTTCATTAATAATATTGTATATTTGTATTATTACAACTTTAATGTGTGTGTGTGTGTGTATGTGTGTGCTGTGTGTGTGTGTGTGTTGTGTGTGTGTATGTTTGTGTGAACTAAGAGAATACAGTAACGCGCGTTGCCTTCTACTGCACTAATTATGATAAAATATTAGAGGAAAGGCCCCTATTATGAGATACCGAGTTCATTTTGGTTAAATACTAGAAATCTATGGGCAGAATTTAAAAAAATAATAGGTCATTTTGAAGAGAATTTAGTAAGCTTTAAGATAATGTTATGTAAAATTTAATTCAAATTTTATTTTTTTTATAAATTAAAGAAATGTAAAAAGTGAGCAAATTGCAAAGTCAAAAAATTGTGCTCCTAATATGAGATGCCCCGAGAAATCGATAGTAAAACGCAAAATACATCAGTATTGCAATTAAAAAACTTTATTTAATGTTTTTAAAATACAAATAAACAGCCAGTGCGCGTACAAAATGAGAACGCAATGCATTGTACCATCGCAGAAACAGGCACTCGATGTTTATTCCTATTGTCCTTTTTGTACAATAATAATTATAATTGTACAATAATATACTTTAGCAACGATTTTCACTATGGACATGGAAGCATCCCGTGTAGAAAAATTTCAAGGAAAAACTAGTCACTAACCAGAAACTGGATAGTTTTTCTTGGGTAGGATTAATTAGTAACTATTCAAAACTTGTCCAGAAAATACTGACTATTGTTTGATGGCCAGTTATTGGCCATAAATTATGCACGAAAAAATAATAAATATACTATAGTAATAGAAAAACTCGATTCATCGACTGTCAGTCATAATTAAAACGCAAAACGTGAAATTGTAAATATTTAAACAATTTAAGTAAAATGGATGTACGTTTATCAGCAGCAAGAGAACGAAAAAGAAAATATAAATATATAAAAGCAACTGTTAAGAAAGATATCCGTAACTTATATATTACATGAAATATTTCCTAATATCTCGTAATATCTAATTTTTAATTTGTATATAACACATCAAATTCGTAAAGAGTTTAATATATTACTTTAATTTAATTATATTAATTTAATTATTATTATATTTCTATAAAAATTGCTTGGGAATTGGTTAGGAACTAGTTAAGAATAGGTTAAACCTATTTAGAATTTTCTCAGAAAATTAGTTAGAATTAGTCATAAATTGGTTAGAAAACGACTAAAAATTTATTATAAAACTAGTTAAAAACTAATTAGAAACTAACCATAAATTGCTTTGAAAATGTGGTTATCAACTGCTTAAAAACTGTTCACAAAATATAAAAATTAAGAAACTAGATAGAAATTCTTTAAAAAATAATCAAAAAGTGGTTAGATATCAATCAAAATCTTGTTAGAAATTGATTAGTTTTACTGTCCAGGCAAAGCAAGCGTCGCCCAAACTTGTCAGTTTCTGGCAAGTCAAACTAGCCAGAAACTAGCTAGTAACTAGAATTCCTGGCCAATTTCTGACTAATTTTTGGTTTGTGTGTTGTTTTCTACTTGGGATAGATTTTTTCATATTAGAAATACCCTGGGTATCTCATATTACAATTTCCACGCCTTACGATTTTACGATCATCGAATCTAACTTCTGTAATTAAACAATTCAACATATCCCATATTTTTTTATTAGTACGACCTTACTCTATCACTACATGAAGAATTTATTGCCAAATATTTACTTGTTAAATAATAAACAAAGTTAAAGGCTCATTTCAATGAAACTTGAAGACATCCAAATTCTAAAATCTTTTTATACAATCACTACAGATATAATCTAATAATGAATTTTCTACTAAATAGTTTTTAACCCAAAAGCAATAAATTCATGGTGGAACCAATAGATAACGTTTATTAGTTTAGCAGAAACGCCGCTATCTCGTATTAAGCGCCTATCTCATAATAAGGTACTTTCCTCTATGGTATATAAACTCGTCATATCAAGTAATCATACTTGCAATATTCAACTTTTAAAACTACTTTTAAAACTACTGTGTGAATTATCCATGGTGGTGGTTGGTCTCCATAGTTGTCATTACTGTTGTCAAAGCCTAGAAACGCAATTACATGCAATTATGATGGGATTTAATACAGCTGCGCGATCGTGTAAGCTAAAACGGGTACGACAACTGCTTAATCAGTACCAATCTGTTGAGTAGTACACTTTAATATGTCTCTGTGATATCAGTGCAGAAAGAAGGCGACTGGCCATGTCCGATCGCGGGAGAGTTACTTCGCAATTCTATTATCTCCCAGCTTGTCTATACTGATTGATTTATAATAAGAGCAAAGATCAAAAGTTGAATAAGACTGAATATTAGAAAGTTAACGAAATTACGATTATATGTATACATTTCAACATTTCATTTATAATTTTGTCGATTGTATAGAAATAATAACAAAGATTCAACATACAATATATATTCGTAAATATATTTGTATATTTTTTATGAAAATATATTTGTTACTATTAGCTATATTAAATTAATAATTGTATGATTTTGATTGTTCGAAGCATGTAAGATTGAAATATAATAAGATTGAAGTATTGAAATTTTTAAGTTTTGAAGGTTTGAAACTTCGAAACTTACAATTAGATCGAGAATTTTAATGCCAATGCTTTCAAGTTCGAATTGAAGCTTTTAAAGCAAATCATTAAAATATTTGTTATATTTGTTATATTAAATATAACATACATTATTGTATCTTTCAGGTATACCTTCGAAACATTACAGGAATCAGCACAATATTTATTGAATCGCATCAAGATTAGACCGAAAATAGGGATTATATGCGGTTCGGGAATGGGTTAGTAGTTAATAGTATAACATGTGTACATTTTTTTTTGTACTTTACTTATATGTATACATGATTTGTTTATAATTGTATAAAATGTTAAATAATATTTATTTATTTATTACTGACATAAGTCAATTAATTAATCATTGCAAAATCAATAATTGCATAATTGATAACGTCAACATGTAACAAGATTCTTTGTGGATTCAAGTATTTGAAAATTTATGAATCTTAGACATTCATTTTAAATTTAATTGGTATAGAGTCACCCACGCTTGTTTTGGCGTTGTATTATAGTAACAACGATATAAGATATAATAATATATATAATTTTGCTAAGAAATTAATTAACTTGACATTATACAAGAATTTTTATAAAAATCACAAGAATACAACGCAATATTCTAAATTTATATATAATTTTCTTTATTATATGTACGGTGCTTAAGCGAAGCTAATTTATCCAAGATTTGTGCTTATAGATTGTAGTTAAAAAAATAAACTTTTGTGTTATAAAATTATAATAAACGATTTTGAAATGTAGTGTCTTTGACATTTGTGCATGCTATTATTTGCACAATATCTTTTGAATATTACTACAAAATTAACAATGTCTGCCTAATTATGATTCCACACTTATGCTTATATGTATGTATTGTATACTTCTACTATTGCGTCTTGATTTCACGATAAAATATTGTTCAAATATCGCTTAGCATTAAATTGCATATGCTATCCGACACGCTAAAATCACAGCTGATTTTGTTCCTGTTTACATTTGTGACTTAATAACTTTTAATTGTGCTAAGAAAGCAAATTACGATCATAGTACGAATAGCCATATCTGATTATGCAAACTGTTGCTCGCGCGCGTCATAATATATATAAAGTTATTATAAAGTGTTTGAAATTTTTCACAAACAAATTAATTTACTTTTTCTCAAGAATAATTGTGATCTCAAAAAAAGAAGAATAATTTACAAGATAGGTATATTAGAAAATCTTCATAGATTTTTCGAATACCAGAATAACACAATATTACTTATCGCTTGTTCTATTCTTTGAGTAATTTAAAAAGAACAGAAATAATTTTTCTGATAACGTCTAATAATAATTCTTCTACACAATAAGGTTCCCGAAAAAATGTAATTGAAGATAAAATTAAGATGGGATTAACAGTTTATGTGAGTGTATGTTGCTTCAAACAATGCTAAACAGCTTTGCGGGAATTCCGGGTGACGGTTTATCCTATCATAGCTTTGTTTATTCCTAAACAGGATCATATGAGCAAAACGAGTTGTGTCCAGGTTCGATCGCGGAATCCCTCGTGGACAAGCAATGCTTCCCCTATGAAGAAATCCCACATTTTCCGATATCTACGGTAAAAGGACATACTGGTCAGATGGTCTTTGGTTATCTTCAAGGTGTACCAGTCATGTGCATGCAAGGCAGATTTCATTATTACGAAGGTTATCCACTTTGGAAGGTATAATTGGCTTCAGTAATTGCAATACACGGTCCGGTCTCGGGAGTCTAATCGCGGTGACTGATTTGACACTCGAGACACTACTACATATAGATAGATAAAACAAATGTAAAACATGTTTATTGAGATGTATAATAAAGGCGGTTATTTGTAGTGTGCCATGCCAGTAAGAGTGATGAAGCTGGTAGGTGTGACACATTTAATTGCTACGAACGCGGCCGGCGGTCTAAATCCCACCTACAAAGTAGGTGATATCATGATAGTGAAGGATCATGTGAATATGATGGGTTTTGCCGGCAACAATCCTCTTCAAGGACCAAATGATGATAGGTATGATTCGTACTCTATGCGAATTTCTTTGCTAATATACGTATACGGTATACTTAAGTTAACATAATATTTTTACCTACAACAAATCAGGAAAATGTATTACTTTTTCTTTTTTGAGAAAGAAAAGTAAATAAAATAAATATCTGAAATATTTATTTGTTGTATAAAAATCAAGAATTTTACTTTATTCAATTATTACTTATTATTTATTAATTTAAGCCTTTTGTTTTTAGTACATTTGTTTCTTCATTTCTCAGGTTTGGGCCTCGATTTCCGCCTATGAATAAAGCCTATAACGCCACGCTGATGGAGATCGGTAGACAAGTAGCTGAAGAGATGGGTATTGGCGATATTGTACATAAAGGGGTTTATACGTGTTTGGGTGGACCTAATTTCGAGACAGTAGCAGAGTTGAAGATGTTGCGAATGATCGGTGTCGATGCGGTTGGTACGTCATTTAATTTTTTTAAATTAATCGAGCCAAGCGTATTAAACATATATTATTTGCTTGTAACGTTTATCATCACTGATATGTTTAATCTTTTTATTCCCAAATTATTTAACACAGGAAAAATATTTGTTTGTTATTTTATACATATTAAATGACAAGCGATTTATAAAACCGTTTTGACTTTTTGTAAATGTTTAAGGACTTTTTACGTTTATTTTTATTGCAACTATATGTAACAATTTGTATCGCAATAATGCAAGTATTAAAAGCTGTTTTTTTTCTTTTTGATAAGTCTGTCTAGAATATTCCCAGGAAGTTATAGTTTTAGCAAATTCCTATTTATAACTTTTATTATCATCAGACTATAATAGCAATAGTTAAAAGATCTTTTTACCAAATTTTACAGAGAAGTATTAAAATCAGGGTTGGCAGTAACGCGTTACTTGTAACGCCGTTACTTTGTTGATCGTTACCTTGTTATAATAACAATTTGATAATGACATTGTGAATTTTTTATGATGGTAATGGTAACATCAGAGTTAGAAAATTCAATCGTTACTTGTGTGGGTTGAAAAAGTCATTTATTATTGAAAAAAAACTCCTTTTTCCATTAATTTGTAACGTGTTACTTTTTTACTCGCGTTACTTGTAACGAGTAACGTTACGCGTTACTCGTTACTTATTACTTTTTTAAATAAGTAACGCGTAATGATGACAAATTACTTTTTAAAGTGATTTTTCTAACCTTAGCACAACCTTAGCGTTTAGTTAGCTTGCGTTACCGTCATAAAAAATTGCAACATCGTCAAATTGTTTACTGTAGAAAGTAACGACAAAGTAACTGTAAAGTAATGTTTGCCAATCCTTGTTAAAATATACCTCAAGATATTTGTTACTTTGATACGAGAGTGATCCTTTTACAACCTGCATTTATAGAAGACTGTAAAGATGCTAATATTTATAGAAAATGTAATCAATAGTAATCCCATCAAACAGCAACTAATAAACATAACAATGTAACAGTTAGTTATAATTGCCCATTCAACGATATAATTATATCTATAATTATAATATAACACATAATACTCACAATCAATACGAATAGAATATAATAGATAATTATATAACGTTATAACAATTATAATAATTATAATAATTATAATAATTAGGTATTGTCGAGAGAGAGAGAGAGAGAGAGAGGGAAAAATTATAACTAACAATTATACCGTCGATGCGTGTGTTTGCTGGAATATTTTACTTTAAAATTCTAAATTTAGCATATGCTCTACTGGGGACAAAACGATTAATTTTATTGAAGAAACGTATTATAAACAAAACAATTCTTTGTCTGAAAGGCATATACCACGAACACCAGATAGCAGTGGCGATTATTTCAAATCCTTTATTAAACACATGGAATCAAAAATAAACGTTTCGGTCCCAATCGGACCATCTTCAGTATTAACAGTACTATTATAATTAATTAGAATGATCTTATCATACGCAACATAATTATACAATTTAGTTAAGCCGTCAATCTTACTTAAAAATAACTTCTAGTCATATAATTTTTAGCATCTGTCATTACATAAAAAAATTTGTTTTTCTCTCTTTTCTCCTAAAAACGGAAGTCATGAATTTTTTTTTCCGTCACTTATGCTGGAAAAAAAATTCATGACTTCCGTTTTTAGGAGAAAAGAGAGAAAAACAAATTTTTTTATGTAATGACAGATGCTAAAAATTATATGACTAGAAGTTATTTTTAAGTAAGAATGACGGCTTAACTAAATTGTATAATTATGTTGCGTATGATAAGATCATTCTAATTAATTATAATAGTACTGTTAATACTGAAGATGGTCCGATTGGGACCGAAACGTTTATTTTTGATTCCATGTGTTTAATAAAGGATTTGAAATAATCGCCACTGCTATCTGGTGTTCGTGGTATATGCCTTTCAGACAAAGAATTGTTTTGTTTTTATCGAACCACGGGGTATTTATAAATTTAAAACGTATTATATCTATATTTAAATCGAAAAGTATAGAATTATACCTATTTTCTTGTCGCTATGACACTTAATACTCTAAACAAATAAAAATATCAATAATTGTCAATACAGTACAAAATTCTATTAGAAACATTAATTACACAGGCCTGCATGGTTTTGTTGATTGGGATTTAACTATGTTTTCTTACGTAATTTTTCGCGCTGAATTCGAATCCGGCTGCAGAATTGCTCTATCACATCGAGATTTCAAAAAATCTTAACCCAAAACAGCCAAATAAGCCATTTTCAGCCATATTTGAAATTTAATTAAAAATTGATAAAATTTTTGTCGTCTAATCCATCGATGGTATCATTTACTACTATACAGC
>NW_017300317.1:39837-42650 GCF_001594075.2 Trachymyrmex cornetzi
ATTCAGCGCGAAAAATTACGTAAGAAAACATAGTTAATCTCTGCGTAATCACACAAACATTTTGTGTCAAAAATGTTTTTCTTTGTGTGACTACAGAGATTATCGGTGAAAAAAAAAACGTACGGCGTTAAAAAAAATATATTTTGAAGATAAATGTTGACACTTTCAGATGGCGTAAACGAAAGTAGAAAAAAAAATTTACTTCGCTAGCAAAAAAATCACAAATATGTCAAAAAACGTCAATTTTGACACCTTTAACCTCACTTTTCTCAAAAACCTGACGTGATAGAGCAATTCTGCAGCCGGATTCGGATTCAGCGCGAAAAATTACGTAAGAAAACATAGTTAAATCCCAATCAACTTTCAACACCTCCAATTTTGCAGGCCTGTGTTATTATAGTCGCAATGACGTTTGACTTCATATATTACATGTGTGCTGATTCATAGATAAGCAATTAAATTTTTGTTTTTGTAAACAGCTTGTGATAGATTTAACTTACTTTGCAATTATGCATCCAGTTATCTGTATGACGTAGTGATGGCGTAATTAAAATAGAATAAACTGAATGTGACATAACGGAAAATAACATTTATGACGAAATTAATCCTTTTATAAAAGTATTAAATTATTTTTAAAACGGGTTTTTAAAGATATATATTATACAGATTTTAAAATAACAAAAATTATGAAAAATTTTATAGATTTATTCTGGATCGCAGTTGAAAGTAATATATAGATATTTTTAAGTATATGTGTATAATTATTGATAATTAAAAAGGTAATAATATTTTATTTTATATAATAATTTCATTACATGTATAACAATTAGATAGTGACTCTTATTAGTTTTGTCATTGATGGTAAATGGTTGCATTCTATCTTATTTAGAAACACTATTTTGATTCTTCCCTATTAAAAAAAAATTATGTCACAATATTACATGATTTTTTTCAGTAAGGTTTTCTTCACTTTGCTTACATTTTATTCTTCCATGCACATTACGAACTGCATCTATATTTATTTGTGTTTAAATTATATTTCTTTACATTATATATTTTCTCTTTATATATAGACAGTTTCATGTATAATAACACGTGATTACTATTTAGGCATGTCCACAGTTCATGAGGTGATCACCGCCCGGCATTGTGATCTCACCGTGTTCACGTTCAGTTTAATCACTAATCAATGTGTTACCGATTATGAAGATCACTACGAAGCAAATCATGAGGAAGTGATGGACGTTGGCAAAGCGCGACAACCGATTCTTCAAGAATTTGTGTCCAGAATTGTAATACGTCTCAGGGATATCCTGCAACTGACGACAAAATAATTCATTTTATAATCAAAATAATTCATTATGCTGATTAGAATAATTCGCTTTACTACAGGGGACTTCGAATTGTTGAATTATTCGTTTCAGTTTTTATATTTAATTCTTAATACACACCTCTGAGTTATTCGTGTCCTGCGCATTTCTTTTCTTTGAAATACTAAGAGCACCTGGTAAAATATCGGTTTCTTTTTTATTACTAAAAAAAGTTTAGCATCTAAAAAACAAGTTTTGTGCGTTGCCGGCCTCAATTCGTATCCTTTAACTGGTATGTAACTCCGAAGTTCACCTCTGGGTCATAAATGATCCAACGTGCGTACAAAGTGTACATTTTTTGTAACTAAAAAAAATTTATTTTTTTTAAATTAATTTTCGGTTGTATTGCGGGAATATTTCACGAATTATTAAAAAAAGAATTTAACCCTAGAACAACATATTAGCCCTTAATAAACACGATTTTTGGTAATCCTGTGCAAAATGTTGTCAGTAATATCATGCATTACAATATATTGTGTGTAATGTTATAAAGAACATTTTCCTAATAAATTATAAATTTTTTAGACACAATAGCAATAATAAAATGCATTGTTCAAAGTGTAAACGTAATATATCTTCAATTTATAGATATTCATGCATATTAAAAAAACATCATTTTCAAGTTACTCAATAACTAAACTTTTTAGACAGCTGACACTTGAACTATTTTTTTGTATAATTTAGACTATCAATTTTAAGATATTGAACTATATTTTTCTTTTAAACATTTTTGTTTCAAAGTTTTACATTTTTATATGAAACAGTGCATTTTTCTCATTTTGTTAATTATATTTAGTTATAACAATATATGTGCAATTTGTTATGAATATACAGCTATACAAATATTTTCTAAAGATGTCAAAATATTAGATGTTAAACTTAATTCCTGCCGCTCGCTACTAGAGGGTGCTGGTTCCAACGCTGACGAATTTCGACGATGAAGTCATATGTCTTTTGTAGTTTAGAACATTGCTGAAAGTGATTCAATCCTCACAGGTTAGATTTCTCGACGCCAAAGAGATTTTCCAATCGATTGAAAATGAATCGCGATAAGCTGTTTTTCCGACATTCTTCACTACTTCGACCTCAAGAAAACCGCAGTTGAAGCGCATCGCTTATTATCCGAAGTGTATGGTGATGAAACTCCATCGGAAAGAACATGTAGAGTTTGGTTTGAACGCTTCCGAAACGGTGATTTTGATGTGAGAGACAAGAACGTCCAGGACAGCCGAAAAAATTTGAAGATGTCGAGCTGCAAGAATTGCTTGATGATCCAGCTCAAATGCTTTTAGAGTTGTCGAAACAGTTAAATGTTACTTCAAAGGTCGATTGAGTGACGAATTAATGCAAAAAAAATCATCCGTAGCCAACAATCGACGCAAAGTCATTTTGTTGCATGATAACACTCGACCGCATGTCGCGAAAAGCGTGAAGCAGGCACTT
>NW_017300317.1:42702-45836 GCF_001594075.2 Trachymyrmex cornetzi
GGCACCGTCGGATTACCATCTCTTCCGATCGATGCAACACGTACTTACGGACACACTTCTCCAATCACAGCGAAGTCCAAAAATGGGTGGATGAATGGATCGCCTCGAAAGACACCGTGTTCTACCGTCGTGGGATTGCCGTGTTGCCAGAGAGATGAGAAAAAGTAGTAGAAAATGGAGGAAATTACTTTGATTAAGGTATTCATTCATCTTCCCTTCGAAACAAATCAATTTTGGAGACGAAAAAACGGCAGGAATTAAGTTTAACACCTAATATATGTAAAAATCATTTAATAATTAATACAAAAAATTTGTAAAAATTTGTATACTTGCAAAGTGATAAAAATTAATCCAGGACACGAATGATCGAACGTGTGTAATAAGGGTGCCAAAAAGGTGTATACTAAGAGTTAAACAAAGTTTCAAACAGATTTGTTTATTAATTGAAAATTGATTGAAAAATTGATAGCACAAAATAATGTTTCAATTTCAATATTGTTTTTCCTAGAGTAAGCTTATTTTTGAATTATCGTTTCGTTCATCCTTTCTTAACTGTAGTCATTAAGCGTGGAGAAACTTAACGAGTAGATTGATTGACAGGCCAATTCTCGAATCCTCGTTATCTACTACACTCAGTGTACTACACTCAGAAAAAAGTTGGTGTACTACACTCAGAAAAAAGTGAGTACTACACTCACAAAAACTTTTACGTTATTCTAACAAAAAATTTTGTTAGCATAACTAAATTTTGGTTAGGACAACGAAAAACTTTTTGTTGATATATGACCAACAAAAAGTTTTTCGTTGTCCTAACCAAAATTTAGTTATGCTAACAAAATTTTTTGTTAGAATAACGTAAAAGTTTTTGTTAGTCGCATATTCTAACAAAAACTTTGTTGTCCTAACCAAAAATTTGGTTAGAATAACCAAATTTTGGTTAGGACGACGAAAAACTTTTTGTTGGTCATATATCAACAAAACTTTTTTCTCAGTGTACTTATCTGAATTCGGGCTCGATTCAGATCTCAATTGATTCGTTATCACATTTTGAGAAGTCTTGTTGGAGAAGGAAATGAGAAAGGGAGTAGACAGAAGAGAGAAGAAGGACTTCTTAAAGACGAAGCGTTAGTCAGCGCTTCCTCTCGATTTTCCATCCTCGTTTTGTTACTCTAATCTCGTTTCCGTACTTTCCTATCGCACTAATGCATCGTCATTCGGCTCCGATAAATCTCGAAGATCATACGGCACGAGAATACTGAATTAAATTATAATTTGTTAAGAGGAAAAATTGAGCAGTGATGGTGCGTTTGCCAGGAGTATCTTTTCACTACGATATATCTTGAATCTCAGAAATTCTTGTGTATTTCTATATAAATAACAATTATTTTAAGATATTATTCTAGAATTATTTTTTTTAAAGTAATATCAAAATAAAAAAACCGTTAGGGAGTTAAAATATTTCTATGTTGTAACTTTACGTAATTTGCATGTAAGATACAAAAAGATAAATGGAAAGTAGTAAGATATAAAAGTAATTAAAAGATTTGTAAGTATCACTGTAAATAAAATGACATAAAGTAATGATGATATGTAATTTGCCATAATGTTAATAATTAAAATTCTAGAGATCAAAATTACGTAATAATAAATTACTCACAATAAAGTAAAAATTACAAAAATGATTTCTCTCTTTCATTAATTAAAATATAATATATAATAAGGGTGTCCGGGGCGCGAGTGCGAATACCCCTCGGACGCAGCGTGGGCCCGTCTAACGACGGCTCGGCGTGATTCTTGCCCCGAGCGGCAAGGGCGGTAATCACGGTTACCAGAGTAAAAGGAGGGAGGTCGACGGTCACAAAATGATTACATGGAAACGCTAATTCGCAGAGTTCAAGACGTTAGTTTATTTATACTTTTCATTATATCCGGGGAGGAGCGGAACAGAATCGTATGCACTTTACGACAGGACTTACACTATTGTTAGCGACAGGCGGTTAGAGATAGGGTGAGCGGCAGGGGGCCCTGAAGAGGGCTCTTGCTCTCCGCTCGGAAGGGCGACCAGGGCTCTGTTTTGAGCGACTGGAGGCCTTGAGAGGGGCTTCCTAGAACGGAGTTCAGGGAATGAGATTTTAAGGGGATGCCTCGGCGGCCCTGAGAAGGGCTTCCTAGGCTCGGTTGTAAGGTCACTGTCGCCCCGGAGGATAGGGAGCCTGGCGCGGTTCTCATTCGCCACGACGCGCGAGGCTTCCTGTTCCAGATTTACGCGGTTACACCAATATTCGGACGACACAGACGTTACAGGCGCTCCGAATCGCTTTAATTATGCCCGAGAGGAAGGAGAGTGAAAGAAGAAGATAAAAAAAAAGAAAATGAATTTTAGACGTTTTATTCTATTTTGATTTCAAGAGATGGTTTGATTCGTGAAATTGATATCGCGTACATGGAGACGTTGAGGTAACTAGTAATGAAAAATATAAAATATTGAGTAAAATTGACGAGATTCATGTATTCGAATAGTTCGCACGCGATCGTTTCCGAAAATTAATATTTACACAAACGGAGGGTAATGCGACTGAGACGGAAGTGCCACGTGCAACTTACTTTGCGTCGCGGTGTTGCTCGGCTATCCTTGAACGTGCCTGCTATGGAGGATGGCCCTCGGGATTTTTGCGAATGAGCACCCCGCTTCTAAGAAGAACTCTCTGAAGGAGACTAGTAGGCTAGCTCTCACTCTGACACTCTGACACTGACTCTCTCTCTAATTCTGACACTCTGATCCACGGAAGAAAGTCGAAGACAGAAGACTGAAGACTGACAGATGACAGACATAAGACAGACTGACAGACTGAAGACAGATGACAGACAGAAGATAGACTGACTGACAGACTGAAGAAGAAAGTCAGACTCTGTCTTTGGTGTGCGCTTTTATATCGTTAGAAGTGATGGTGCTGAGCGGGAAAGGGGGTTGACCTATCAACAGTTACTTGAATCTTTTGAAATGTTCTAGAAGTTTCGATCTAATGAGATTTCGTTAGATTTTACTGTCTTAAAGGAGGAAATTGCCGGATTTAAATGTTGACAGGGCCCTCTTAGTCGCTCCGCCCCTGTGCTGCATAGTGTGCAGTCGCTGT
>NW_017300317.1:47832-48041 GCF_001594075.2 Trachymyrmex cornetzi
CGGACGCGACCTCTTCTTTTCGGAGATTCCCGCTGATATTTTCCATAGAACGAAGTCCCTCTTCTTCGTCTTTATACACCAATAATATTGATTTCGCACCGTAAGATGTAGTAAAACTGATAGAGATATTTTTTATGATAACAGAATTCGTTTTCGTTCGGTTATCACTAGTTAAATATTCGTTCATGTAGCCCATGTTGTCTTGAAAC
>NW_017300317.1:48151-48371 GCF_001594075.2 Trachymyrmex cornetzi
ATGAGAGTTGTTGAGACCATACGTTGTCGTAAACAGCATATGAAATCGTGTATTTCTTCCCACGTCGTTGTTACGCGGCTTAAAGCAATTCGGGTTGGAGTGCATTTGCTCGTTCGAATTATTGGTGACTTTTAAGCTGTCCATTATTCTTACTTCGCTGTAGCACCAAATGACACGAATAATCCAAGTTGGATGGGTCAAAACTAAGAAGTACAGTACT
>NW_017300317.1:54519-54806 GCF_001594075.2 Trachymyrmex cornetzi
GGTATTGGTAAAACGATGATTTATCAATAATCGTTATTCTCTCCCCTACGGTTTCGCGAGCGAATAACGTTTTCATCTTCTTCTTCTTACTCGAATCGGTTTTCTCTCTTATTTTTAAGTTTGGAACATTAACGAGTTTTCCGACCTCAAACGCTTGTTATAGATTAAGTACGGTATATATAAGAAGAAGGATGTAAAAATATTAATGTCAGCTATGTAAGATAAAATGTCAATATTTTTTGTAAAACCTTTTTTTTATTAACTTTATTATTAAGTGGATTAATATA
>NW_017300317.1:56713-59722 GCF_001594075.2 Trachymyrmex cornetzi
GATAACACAGCGAGCACTAATAACACGGCGCAAACTCCCGGAACTCATCTAACACGACTCGATGCGGAGATGGGCCGTATTCTTAATTCTGACTGGCCACGCGACGAAAGCGAGAGATGGAAAATGTACAGAGAGGCATTATGGCGATACCTACGATTTATCCAAGAAAGGCGAAGGCAGAAAGACGCTCGCAGCGAAAACGCAGAAGATAACGCTACACGAGATGGCTCCGCTGATAACGAGACGACGAGCGATGACGTTTTTCACGATCTCACGCAAACATCCGATATACCGCCAGCACATTCCATCAGTAATACCGGTATTATTACGAAAAATTTTGAAATTTCGAGCGATCGTAATCATGCGAAGAACAATCATGCGATGAAAAGCATTGAGGAAATAGTGGAAAGCGTACCGAAATCTTATCGTAAGCATGCACACTTACTGATGAAACATTTGATTCGAAATGCTATACCTGATAGAATTAGTTGGGACGAGCATGGAATCGTGACTATAGATGGCAACGTCGTGAAAGACTCGAATATCACTGACTTGATAAACGACGCGATGCGCGAGAGAAAAACTGTGAAAGCAGTAGGTAGAAATCAGTTCGCGCGATTACTCCGTGCGTTGAACGTACCTTCTGCGCTGGTGAGAAATAAAAGATTATTGTCCTCGCACGGTGTTGGTGTAAACAGCGTAAAACTTCGACCTCGGGCGAGTTCCACGCCTTTTATATCGAAAGCGCAAGTTCCACGCCGATTGTATCGAGAGGAAAGAGAAAAACGTAAAAATTACGAACAAGAAACAGACGAGGAAAGTTCCATGATTCTTTCTCGTACACGAAAAACTGATACTCCCACAGCTCTACAAACGGGAAAAAATCGGTTACTCGGTTGGAAAAAACTAAGATAATACGATGACGTTTGAAAAATTATACTACGATCCGTCGCATAACGCGGGCTATTCGGCGATGGATAATCCAACTCGTGCTGTTAAACCGAATTTCTCACGGGGAGAAGTCGTGCGCTGGCTCGAATCGCAAGACGCGTACACGTTGCACCGACCATTGCGTAGAAAATTTCCACGATTGCATTAGAACGTAACGAACATCGACGATGTGTGGGAGGCAGATTTGATCGAACTCCGAAGTTTAAAAAGTTACAACGACGGTTATTCCTATCTGTTAGTGATTATCGATGTACTAAGTAAATACGTATGGGTAGAACCGTTACGCGACAAAACGAGTAACTGCGCGATAAAAGCTTTTCAACGCGTACTAGCGAAAAGCGAAGGACGAGTACCCGTATACCTGCAAACGGACAAGGGTAAAGAATTTGTCGCGCAATCAATGCAGAAATTTCTTAAAGAAAACAACATTCGTTTTCGAGTAACGCGCAATCCAGACGTCAAAGCCGCCATCGTCGAGCGCTTCAACAGAACACTGAAGGAACGAATGTGGCGTTATTTTACGCATAAAAATACGCGACGCTACATCGATGTTCTGCAGAACATTGTACACGCTTACAATCACATGCGTCACTCGTCCACGAGAATGCAACCTGCGGTAGTAACGAGAGAAAACGCACGTATCGCTCGTGAAAATATAGCTCGTCGTTGGAAAAACGAAACGTTAAAGAAACGGATGCGAAAGATTAAATATCGCGTCGGAGATCACGTTCGTATCAGTAGAGCGAAAGCTGCCTTCAAGAAAGGATACGAGGCTAAGTGGAGCGAGGAGATATTTCAAATTTACATTGTTCTCGATTGTCGAAACCCTCGCGTGTACGAACTGCGAGATTTAGCAGGCGAAGTCATAGACGGTATTTTTTATGAGCAAGAATTAGCTCGAGTTGAGAAAAACGTAGAGGAAGAACAGTTTATCGTCGATCGCGTGATAAAGAGTAAAGGACGAGGAGCTAATAAGCAAGTGCTCGTTAGTTGGCGAGGTTATCCCAGTAAGTTTGATAGTTGGATTCCGGCTTCGAGTTTAATTTCTCTTCGCGATGGAGGAGGAACAATTTCTTCTGGTACTTCCGAGTAACAGCAGTATGCGTCATTTTCCGGATAATACAACTTCGTCCTTCATCACGGAATTACCTCACTCTATCGTGTTACACGGACAATGGGAGGTTGCGATAACCGAGATTCAATTTCCCTGTACCTTTTTACACATACGTCATGAGGAAAATGTGATCAGATTCGTCGATGTTAAACCCGATGAGGAGACGAAAGGTGCGTTTACGGCGAAAGAAGTTGCATTTCCAAATGGAATTTACAACGATATCTATGAGCTTATCGATGCGATTAATACCGCGTGTAAAGAGGCCGAATCGCATTTTTATTTTGAACTGCAAAAAGCGTCTGGCGGTAAAGTCATGATAAGTATTAACTGCGACGAAAAGTGCAAAATGGTACATCATATAAACTTTTCCGATAATCTGCTAAAAATACTGGGTTTCTCATCTGCACTTTCCACAAATCATCCATTTTATTCTAAACTCGCGATACGTAAACCTAATTCCAATGAAACAGAAGAGAAAACTTTTCTTATTAACGGATTTGATAAGGAGACGGGAGAACGACTTGCAGACGGTTATTGGAGTAACGAACCCTATAGTTTGTGGCGCGGTATCCTCGATAAAATGTTCGTTTATTGCGATATTTGTGAGCCTTATATAACAGGTGATGTACGTACTCCTCTTCTCAAGGTAGTTCCGGTCGAGATACGCAATCATAATTACGCATTTGATGCAAATTTGGTGAAGCATTTCTCATTTCCAAATTATATCCCATTGCGACGAATGAATTTCAGAACGATCGAAATAGATATAAGAGATCATCTTGGAAAAAAAATTCCATTCGAATTCGGAACGCTGACAGTGACGCTGCACTTTAAACGTAAGCAATAACTTTTCTTTCGTATACGCGAGCGTGTCGGTATAGCGACAGTCTTTAGTTAGAAACTAGCTATGGAGTATGAGGAGTATTTTGATGCGCGGGACATCA
>NW_017300317.1:60272-60473 GCF_001594075.2 Trachymyrmex cornetzi
ATCTCACTCACACCATGTTGAGCCTTCACATACGCGTAGAAAGCGAATGCGGGGAGAGCACATCGGTCGCAGCCACCGACGTGGCAAAAGTAGGGCCCGTAAATTTACTGCATTCCATGTTCAACCAAATCGACGTGTATTTCAATCAAAAACTCGTGTCGCCACCAAACAACGCTTACGCTTACCGCGCGTACATCGAGG
>NW_017300317.1:63072-63385 GCF_001594075.2 Trachymyrmex cornetzi
ACTATTTTATGTAACAACGTTGTTTTATCAATAAACATCTTTTTTTTTCAATTTTGTCACTGTACGCCACGTCTATTATTTTCTTAATCATTTACTCGTTCCCTTCCAACCGACATCTTCTTTTTTTTTCATATTTTTGTCAGAACTAGCTTAATAAAAACTTTTGTCATTTTTGGAAATAAGGCTAACGCTAACATAAAGTGTAAAAAAATTGATCCACTAAACCGAGTAAATCATCCCAGCTCTGTTACAATCAGTCACGAACTTGTCCATTCCTGTTTTCCTCCTGTGCTTCCAGACAAAAAAATCGGTC
>NW_017300317.1:63960-65894 GCF_001594075.2 Trachymyrmex cornetzi
TTTGTTTTGGCGGCAGAGGTGGAGTGGTGGGGGTTTGTTTTGACGCTCCGTGGCTGCCCCTATACTACTTGTGTTATTACAAGTGCATATATATGTATATATATGTTTACTCACCTATTAATTATAACAATTGCATCTTAATTATATTATATTTTAATTGCACGTCATAATCTTAACTTTTAGCAATTAACGTATTTTTAATAATTTTTGATAACCATTATATGATATTCTATATATATTACATGTATATATATCGATATATATATATACAGGGTGTCTCGTAAGTTTTTGCCAACCGCTTTTGTATAGATAGATTAGCGGACTAAATTAAGTCGAAAAATTCTCTACCATTTTGCAATTTTCGCAATAGTTAACAAGATATTAATTACTAAAAATTGCTAAATATTGGTCTTGAATAATTTTTTACTCAAATACTATTAACTTTATTAAAAAATTGCAAAAGACAAAAATCATTAATTTTCTTCTTATAGAACTCTAAGAATTTTTTTAGAATTTTTTATCAACTTTTTATTGCATTTTAGTATTACATTTTCTTATTTTTACCAACATGAGAAAATACGGTATTAAAAAATTCTGAAAAAATTCTAAAAAAATTCTCAGAACTTTATGAAAAGAAAATAAACAATTTTTGTCTCTCGCTGTTTTTCTGTAAAGTTGATAGTATTTGAGTAAAAGAATTATTGAAAACTAATATTCAGCGATTTTTAGTAATTAATATCTTGTTAACTATATTGCGAAAATTGCAAAACGGTATAGGATTTTTCGACTCATCAGTTTAGTCCGCTCTATCAACAAAAACTTACGGGACACCCTGTATTATATATATTTATACACCCTGTATAATATATTATATATATTTATATACATACACATATTATACCCTTATAAAAATTTTTCACCGTTTTTAGCCCATTTTTAGCCCGCGCGAACGGTTAATTTGAGTTGTGAAAACGTGCATTTTATTGAATAAGTATGATTCCGTTTTTAGGTCGCAAGCAGGAACTTTTCCGTAAAAATGAGTGGTTAAAACGGATTGCACTCATGCAGGATACGAGTATATCTGAGTGGTAAAAACATATATATTACGAGTATTTTTGAGTGATAAAAACGTAAATTTGAGTGGAAAAACTTATACAAATGCAAAATATTCATTTAGCACTCGTCACTCACATTGCATGTTTTCACCACTCGAAATTACTCGTCGTAAGGCATAACCGATAGCACGAGAAAATCAGCTCTGCTCCTGTCGAGATTCGACCGAGGCCTGGTTTCCAAGTCTGCTCTACGAGACTGCCACTTTTCCACTGAGCCACACTCCTATATCGATATTCGCTTACTTATGTACCTCTTATATGAAAGATTATAATTATTATATAGTACACTATTAGAAATGTAACTACGAGCTTCCTTTACATATAAATGAAGCTCGTGGTCATGAACGAAATTAAAAGTAATGAATGATTTAACTGAAAATTAAGTTACAGTAGTTACTTAAATGTAATGAACGTGTACATTCAATTTATGAAATTCAATGTACTTTTAATAAAATTTTATGAAAAGTGCATTAAATTTCATAAATTTTCATGAAAAATACATTAAATTTTATGTATATGTACACAAATATACTTTTTAATTATAAATACATTAAATTTGATATCATGTCATGAAATTAATTTCAAATTGTGTAACTTAAAACGTAATGAAATTTAAGAACATTTCTAACAGTGTAATTATATTTAATACATTGTGTATGAGTTATATACATATATGTAATGTTATATATATCCAGTTATATATATAAACACACACACACACCACACCTCAAAAAGACATTAGACATTAACATTTTACATATTTTGATTTTGAATGATTAATCAATTGATTTAATTCATTATTCTATGCATAAAAATATT
>NW_017300317.1:66048-67393 GCF_001594075.2 Trachymyrmex cornetzi
TTTTTCTAAATATATTTTATATTTAATGTGATTACCCTAATCCCAAAATAATTAAGGGACGTGATAGATTAAACTAGAACTCTAATGTGTATGCACACACACAAACATGCGCGCGCGTGAATATATTACAGTTATATATAACCATTGATAAATTAATTGTCAAAATAAAAATAAAATTAAGATCGGTACACATATGGTTGAGCATCAACAAGATATAAAAAATAAAAAATATTGCAGTTCCGTTTTAGCAGAACATCATATTAATTATGGTCATAATTTTAATTGGGATGAGATAAAGATTATGGACAAAGAACAGTATCTTTTCAAAAGACTAACTTCAGAGATGATTTTTATCAAAAAACAAGTAAACGGTTTAAATAAGCAGATTGACATTCAGAAATTTCCAGAAGCATACGTATCCTTGCTAGGCATTGTGTGATGTTGTTTTAAATGTATATAAGTTCTCATTAGCCTTCAATATAAATACTTAGTGTCAGAACATACGAAACAGTTTCTTGCAGCTCGTCTTAGCATTCTTTATAATAACTGTTATCAGCGTTGAAAAAATGTCTTTGATAAATTGTGCAGTATATTTAGTGATACATTGTAATTCTACGCAGGTATTACAAAGTTTTTTGAATTTATAAATTTAGTTATTCAAATTGATGAAAATAAATTATTATATCGTCAGTATCAGGTAATGGTGCATCGGGTTATTATGATGAAAAAAGATTATTATTAAGGATTATATAACTGTTAATCACATCTATAATGTAAGTAGTTGTATAATGATTAATTTAAAATAGAATATAAAAATGTAATTTAGAATAACAATTTTTTAATGGTTAGAGTATACTTGTTGTCATGTGAAGCTGAGGATGAAAATCATTTCAACCGATATGACACATACTATGTTTTCCATGGTTTATGCAGTTGACGAAAATCATGATACATTGAAAATTACATCTTAATTATTGTTGACAGCGATATGTATAATGACATCTTGAATGATTGTGGTCTGTAAAAATTCAAATTTATTGCGAAATTTTTATTGAATTGTATGTAACACTATTGAGAATGGTCTGATGACAGACCGAAACGTTTGGTTGTATTATAAATTATAATAAATATGGATTATTGTATGATCCTGCACTAAATTCAGCTTGTGTACGTGGATGAAGCCGTTTAATTATTGTGTTGAAAAATAAAATTCATACAATAATGATTCATTATTATTATTAATTTATTAATATACATATACAGGGCGTCTCAAAAAATGTGAATGAAACACAGTGGGGACATAGATTGGATCAAGGGGAACAAAACAGTTTTGTACCATTTTGCA
>NW_017300318.1:0-382 GCF_001594075.2 Trachymyrmex cornetzi
ATATATCGATGAGACCGATATCGATAATCTAGAATATCGATCTCCGATGTCGCATCCCTATCGTAGCGGCGACAACGGCGCGGCGGCGGCGACAACTGTGGCGGCGACAGCGGCGACCGGAGACTAGAGGAGGAGGACGTAGGGGAAACCGGAGCCGATTGTCACAATTTTTGATTAGAAATTTAAAAAAGTAGATGCATGACTTTGTAATTAAATATATGAACATATTTGTTGGAAGAATGAACTTTTTCATTGATTTAATTAAATGTTATATTAAGTTATGATATTCAAGTACAGCATATTAATAAACAGTGATTTGTTATATTAATAAATCCAGTTATTAGCTAATAAAAAATACTCAATAAAATATTCATAATATCTA
>NW_017300318.1:1526-1775 GCF_001594075.2 Trachymyrmex cornetzi
TGTCACGTCCGGGGGCGCGTGTGTGCGAATACCCCTCGGACGCGGCGTGGGCTCGTCCGACGACGGCTCGACGTAACTCTCGCCCCGAGCGGCAAGGGCGGTAATCACGGTTTCTAGAGTAGAACGAGGGCGGAGGAAAGAGAACGACAAACAAAAATAAATAACACAAGTCGTCCGCAGCGTTGCTATCGTGCCTTTATTTCCGAATTAGTTGCCATATCACTTGCCGCGTGGATCGGAACTGTCCGG
>NW_017300318.1:2152-5475 GCF_001594075.2 Trachymyrmex cornetzi
TCTGTTTTGAGCGACTGGAGGCCTGCGTTAGGACGCCCTAGAGCCCTGAGAGGGGCTAGCGTAGGACAGAATTCGAGAGGGAATGTTCGGAAGAATGCCTCGGCGGCCCTGAGAGGGGCTTCCTAGGCCGGGTTAAGGTGGTACTCCGTTTAATGGGAGTGCGGGTATGAGGGTTCTGTCGTCCCGGGGGACAGGGAGCCTGGCGCGACCCTCATGCGCTGCGTCACGCGAGGCTTCCTGCTCCGAATTCACGCGGTCACACCAATATTCGGACGACACAGACGTTACAGGCGCTCCGAGTCGCTTTAATCGTACCCGAGAGGAAGGAGAGTGAAAGAAAAAAAAAAGAAAATGAAATTTAGATATTTTATTCAAACAAAGATTCGATAAAGGAACATAAAGAAAAACAAGGAAATTGATAACGCGTACGTGGAGACGCTGAGATAAATTCGTAACGAAAGATGTAAAAATATAGAATAAAAATGACGAGGTTCGAGTATTCGATTAGTTCGCACGCGATCGTTTCCGAAAAATTGATATTTATACAAAAGAACGGAGGGAAGTGCCACGATCAACTCACGATGCGATCCTGCGCTTGATCGGTCAGCTAATCCTAGCGCGCTAGTCATATGGCTAGTTGCCAGTACCTGGCGACGGACGATGTTCTCCAGATCCCGGGCGGGCAAGCTCCGTGATCAGCTCGAGAGAGAGAGATAGTGAAGCCGCTCGTTTCTTTCCACACGTTCACACGAGAAATTCCGAAAAGTCCCTCCACTGTACTCACGAACGATTCTCGAAGAAGAGTCTCAAGAATCTGGCTTCGCGCACTCTGAGCGTCTTTTATATATTATCGCAAGGGTGATGCTGAGCGGGAAAGGGGGTTGACCTGTCAACAGTTACTTGAACGTTTTGAAATGTTCTAGAAAATTCGATCGAATGAGATTTTGTTAAATTTTACCGTCTTAAAGGAGGAAATGGTCGAATTTGAATGTTGACAGGGCTTTCTTAGGCGCTCCGCCCCTGTGCTGCAGAGTGTGCAGTCGCTGTGCGCGTTTATTCGCGTTATATTTCCGTCGAAGGATATTTTCCCTTTTTATAAATAGAGTTTTGGATACAGAGCGTTCGTGCGTTACCCGTATAGCGGAGCTTCCAACGTACTTTCGCAGATTTTGTTGGAAGCTTTTGGTGTACTTGCGGATGCAATTCGGCTACGTATTCTCGATCGTAAGCGCAGTATTAGCCGCTTTATGAATCAGCGCAGTTATATTTGCAATTGCAATTGTTGAATTTAAATGAGGTGAATTTATTAATTTACTCGGAATACTGCGATAGACCGAGAATACTAGAGAGGTTCTTAGTTCCCTATGGTTTAGGTTTTAATATCATGGAATGCTATTTCGTCGCGCTATTGAATTAATTGAATTTTTTCGCGATTAATAAAATTAGATCGCGCAAGCGCAGTACAGCTTTGCAACAGCTGTTTGATCACGCGCTAAGCGCGTGATCACGGTTCGCGAAAATTCCGCGGCAATTGTGACAGTTCGCGTTGTCGTGGCAACGCCTCTGGCGTCGTTGAACGTGACGTTCGCCTGAACGCAAATTTCGGCGGACATTACAAGTAATCACATTAAATATAAAATATATTTAGAAAAAAAATGTTTAATTTGAAATCATCTTTACCTAATCTGCATGCAAAAGTATTAAGATAGACTTGTCAAAATATTAATAGTTTATGAGATATATTACACTTTATTCAGATATAAATGTTTCATGAACTATTTTTAAAAGTTGTACTTCAATATTTTTATGTACAGAATAATGAATTAAATCAATTGGTTAATCATTCCAAATCAAAATATGTAAAATGTTAATGGCTAATGTCTTTTTCAGGTGTGTGTATGTGTGTGTGTGTGTTTATATATAACTGGATATATATAACATTACATATACGTATATAACTCACACACAATGTATTAAATATAATTACACTGTTAGAAATGTTTTTAAATTTCATTACATTTTAAGTTACACAAATTAATTTCATGACATTACATCAAATTTAAATGTGGTTGAAGTTTGGAGCGATCCTGGAGCGAAAATTAAAGGTGACCACACACAGAAAAAACAGACAATAGAAAATCACGCATATATGCATGTGCTCAAAAATTTCAAATGTACGTCCAGTTTCAAACGAAGATCGCGGTTAGCGAAGGGAACCGAATGATTAAAAAATCCTGCGAGACCTTTCGTTCATGCGACCAAAAATTATCTTCTTCGTCCCCGCGTCCTGTGGGAAAATCTAAAAGAACGAGATCGATGTCTGACATCAATGACGATAAAAAAAAATAATTCGAAGAGATAACGGTCTCGGAAGCTCTTCAAATAATGCAAACTCCGCGTTATCGCTCGTACTTGCGCTCGAAAATTTCCTACGCTTGTCCCAGAGATTGGAACCAAAATGTTAAAGTTTTTCAGTAACGTCTGAGACTACAGACGAATAAAAAAAAATAATTGGTTCCGATCGTGTATCCGGAACGTGTCCGTATAACGGGGTAACGCCCGCGCGATCGCTCGTACGTGCACTCGAAAATTTCCTACGCTTGTCCCAGGGATTGGAACAAAAATGTTAAAGTTCTTGTGTAATGTCTGAGACTACAGACGAATAAAAAAAAATAATTGGTTCCGATCGTGTATCCGGAACATCTCCATATAACGGGGTAAAGCCCGCGCGATCGCTCGTACTTGCGCTCGAAAATTTCCTACGCTTGTCCCAGGGATTGGAACCAAAATGTTAAAGTTCTTGCGTAATGTCTGAGACTACAGACGAATAAATCCATTCCAATCATCCATCGCTTCTTTCATAAAAATTGACATCAGAAATGTCTGGCACTAGATCACTAATCGCTTCAGCAATTACGTTAATATTATGTCGTGAAAACTCAACTTTGTTTCTAGGCATACTGATAATATATAATATCCGGAATACGTTACGAATATTATATATGAATATATGCGACTTCTACGAACTATCAACAACCGTTGAGAAGAAGAAAACAAATGACGCGCGGGGACACGTAACAACCACATTAGCAAAGCGCAGGAAACTTTCGAGCGCATGTACGAGCGATCGCGCGGGCGTTTACCATTATTCGGAGACGTTCCGGAGACACGATTTGAATCAATTTTTTTTTTATTAGTCTGTAGTCTCAGACATTGCACACGAGCTTTAACATTTTGGTTCCAATCACTGGGGCAAGCGTAGGAAATTTTCGAGCGCATGTACGAGCGATCGCGCGGGCGTTTGCCATTATTCGGAGACGTTC
>NW_017300318.1:11628-12685 GCF_001594075.2 Trachymyrmex cornetzi
ATTTTGGTTCCAATCTCTGGGACAAGCGTAGGAAATTTTCGAGCGCATGTACGAGCGATCGCGCGGGCGTTACCCCGTTATACGGAGACGTTCCGGATACACGATCGGAATCAATTATTTTTTTTTATTCGTCTGTAGTCGCAGACATTACACAAGAACTTTAACATTTTGGTTCCACACCCTGGGACAAGCGTAGGAAATTTTCGAGCGCAAGTACGAGCGATCGCGCGGGCGTTACCCCGTTATACAGAGACGTTCCGGATACACGATCGGAACCAATTATTTTTTTTTATTCGTCTGTAGTCACAGACATTACACAAGAACTTTAAAATTTTGGTTCCAATCTCTGGGACAAACGTAGGAAATTTTCGAGCGCAAGTACAAGCTATAACGCGGAGTTTGCATTATCTGAAGAGCTTCCGAGAGCGTTATCTCTTCGAATTATTTTTTTTTATCGTCAGTGATGTCAGACATCGATCTCGTTCTTTTAGATTTTCCCACAGGACGTGGGGACGAAGAAAATAATTTTTGGTCGCCTGTACGAAAGGTCTCGCAGGATTTTTTATTCATTCGGTTCCCTTCGCGGACCGCGATCTTCGTTTGAAACTGGACGTACATTTGAAATTTTTGGACACATGTATATATGCGTGATTTTCTATTGTCTGTTATTTCTGTGTGTGCTCACCTTTAATTTTCGCTCCAGGATCACTCCAAACTTCAACCACATAAATTTAATGTATTTATAATTAAAAAGTATATTTGTGTACATATACATAAAATTTAATGTATTTTTCATGAAAATTTATGAAATTTAATGTACTTTTCATAAAATTTTATTAAAAGTACATTAAATTTCATAAATTTAATGTACATGTTCATTAGATTTAAGTAACTACTGTAAAATTTTCAGTTAAATCATTCATTACTTTTAACACAAACTATAGAATCGAAGCCTTACACGGTCTTAGCTGGATCTTAATGCTTGTATGATTCTTATGTGAATTTATATACTACGTATGTAGTCCCACAGAAACGCGCGCCGAAAAATTTTCGGTCA
>NW_017300318.1:13171-24632 GCF_001594075.2 Trachymyrmex cornetzi
TCTCTTGCAATCCGTGCGAGCGTCCTGAGCCTTTTAACGCCTACCGAGGCGTTAGTAATATTCTTCGCAATAATTGGAATTAATTATTTACAGATTTTAATATATTATTCATCATTATTAAGATCGTTTCGAAGATGCGAATAAGCATCAAAAATTTGTTAAATTGCTAGTCAATTTAACTCGTGATATTACTGCGGTAGTTTAGTAGAGTTAGCGTTTTAAGACCGAAAATTTTTCAGCGCGCGTTTCTGCGGGACTACATACGTAGTATATAAATTCACATAAGAATCATACAAGCATTAAGATCCAGCTAAGACGGTGTAAGGCGTCGATTCTATAGTTTGTGTTATCACATGTACGGTCCTATAATATATTATATCATTACTTTTAATTTCATTTATAACCACAAGCTTCATTTACATGTAAAGAAGCTCGTAGTTACATTTCTAATAGTGTACTATATAATAATTATAATCTTTCATGTAAGAGGTACATAAGTAATCGAATATCGATATAGGAGTGTGGCTCAGAAAAGTGGCAGCCTCGTAGAGCAGACTTGGAGACCAGGCCTCGGTTCGAATCTCGACAGGAGCTGATTTTCTCGTGCTATCGGTTATGCCTTACGACGAGTAATTTCGAGTGGTGAAAACGTGCAATGTGAGTGACGATTGCTAAATGAGTATTTTGCACTGGTATAAATTTTTTCTCTCAAATTTACGTTTTTACCACTCAGATATACTCGTGTCCTGCATGAGTGCAATCCGTTTTAATCACTCATTTTTACGGAAAAGTTCCTGTTTGCGACCTAAAAACGGAGTCATATTCACTGAGTAAAATGCATGTTTTCGCCACTCAAATTAACCGTTCGCGCGGGCTAAAAACGGGCTAAAAATGGTGAAAAATTTTTATAAGGTAAGATAAAGGACAGTAGCGAATGTCAGCGTCGGGCAGCAGTCTGTTGAATAGAGCGATAAACGCGCTTCCTTTCGAGTTACATATCCCAGGTAACCTATTTTGCGGTCTCGGCTGACGAAGCGATTAGCCAGAGGTGATACGGGTATAAATTCGCTGGAGGCGATGTGTCGAGAACACGACATTGCGTATTCTCGGAGCGCCGATCTCACCGATAGACACGCGGCGGACAAGATACTCGCCGATAAAACGCTAGGACGCGTCACCGTGAGAGATTCGGCTCTGAGCGAGAGAGCAGCAGCTGCTGCCGTTTGGGCAGCGATGAAAACCAAGACCAAGATCGGCATGGGCATGAAACCGAAGAAGAAGACGACGAGGAAAAAGACAGCGAAAAAACGGATACTACCGACGGCGAAACGAGGCGGCATGTTACCTTTTCTGCCAATGTTGGGCGCGCTCGGATCTTTGACTGGAGGATCGGCCGGCGTGGCGAAAGCGATATAGCAAAGCCGCGCAACGTCAGCTCAAGGAGCTGCAACGATCGCGCGATGGAACAGGGCCGCGGACTGTATCTCGCTCCGCACAAATACAGGCTCGGACTGTACCTCAGCCCGTACAAACGCGGACAGGGCGTACCATCAAAGAAAAAAAAAACGCCAAAGAGATGATAAAAATGCCCTCAGGTGCAACTACCAACGTGCAATTGAACATGCTTGCGAGACGTATGCGCGTACCGTATTTTAGAGGTGTTTTCATGCGTAACGCGTTAACGACGAGCGGCGCGCGTCGAAACGAAAGCGGTATCGTGAATCTGGACGATGCGACGGGACTCGGTACACACTGGGTAGTGTACTCGAAGAGAAACAACCGCGTCGTGTACTTTGACAGTTTCGATAATCTTCGACCGCCCAAAGAAGTGGTGCGATATTTCGGAAACGGTGTTACGGCGATAGAGTACAATCGCACGTCCTATCAGACGTACGATCAGAACTTCTGCGGACAGATGTGTCTGCGGTTTCTACGAACGGTCGACGCGCGTGAATTTAAAAAGCTGGACGAGGTGCCGTGAAATTTCAGTATTGGTCGAACGCTTTTTCCGTCATGTCGTTGACACTTACACTGAGCGGGAAGAGCATCCTCCTTGCGGCGAACTACTTCCCCGCCATAGATTTGAGTGACGATAATTATGAGCTCGGCCTGATGATATTTGAGACTTATCACACGATACCGAACATAAACGAATCAAACAATAAATTTTATTTCGACAAAGATGATGCAGAAATTACAATTCCTGAAAGTTCGTACAAAGTACGAGATACAAATGAATTTTTGAAACGTGCGATTTTACGGAAACGTTTGCGCCGCTTGAAACCGTTGACGTAGTGCAACCGTTGCGTGGTGACAATAGCAACAATAACAACAGCAACAACAGCGATGACGACGGTGGAGAATACTCGATTACGCTCCGCGCAACTACAACACGATGAGATGTGAGATTAGATGTGCATACAGAATAAACTTTGGCATGCCTTACAGCATTGGATCGCTGCTGGGATTCTCGTCGAAGCGTATACTGCGACCGCGAAAATGGCACGAATCCGACGTGTCGATCAACGTAATGAACGTAAACGTTATCCGCGTAGAGTGTAACGTGACCGCGGGCGCGTACAGCAACGGCAAAAGCGCGCACACGATACATGAATTTTCGCCAAACGTACCACCGGGATATCGGAAAGGCCCGCGCAGATCATTTACCTGCCGATCACCTCACGGAGCATTACGGATCTAACGCGATGTCGACCAGTACGGACGATTGTTCAATTTTCGTGAAGAGGAGATCACTATCAGATTGCACGTGCGACAGCGACAGCGATAACGGGAGCGTGAGATGCTCCTATTGAACGGAGCGGAGCGCATGCAGAGAGATAACGAATTCTTTACAATGCCGGTGACATCACAGCTCGATAACACTCGTTTACCTAGCTGCATCAGCAAGAAGAAACTCAGCGCGTCAAACGTTAAATTTTTACAAACTTTGGGATTCGCGGTGCGGAACTTTTGAAATGATTGATATCTTGAATATTACCAGTGAGCCGATCTTTGACGACCGCATCATCAAGATCGAGACTCACACGTACAACCCGTTCACCAATACAACGTTCGGGTACAGCGACGAGATAAGAATACCCCATACAGCAACAGGATTTGTACACATTGCCGTGCGAAAGTTTTCTCAACGTCGAAGGAAGATTGACGGTGAAAAAGAAAAACGATGCTTGTAAATAATTGCGCGGCATTCATGTTTGATGAAATTCGATATAAACTCAACGATGTAGAGATTGACCGCAACAGATACGTGGGTATAAGTAGCATGCTCAAGAATTACGTGTCGCTGACGTATGACAAAGATTTGATTGCGATGAACGCTGGATGGAACACTATATCCGACAGAGAGGAAGGATATTTTAATTTTTGCGTGCCGCTCAGCATGCTGTTGGACTTTTGCGAAGATTACAAACGCCTGATCGTCAACGCTCGCCACGAATTCATTTTGATACGAGTGCGCAACGACAACAATTGCTTGGTGGGAAATCCTGTGACGGAGTCTGAAATTGAATTCTTTAAAGTACAGTGGCGGATGCCTCACGTTGCGTTAAACGAGATAAATAAATTATCAATGCTGCGAGCATTGGAAAGCGGTCGTTTTCTGAGCATGAGTTTTCGCTCGTGGGATCTGTACGTGTATCCTCTGTTACAGAATACGACAAAGCATTCATGGGCCGTCAAAACGGCGACTCAGCTTGAGAAGCCGCGATACGTTATCTTTGCTCTGCAGACCGGTCGAAAGAATGTCATGTCACAAAATGGTAGCGTGTTCGACGATTGTAATTTGAGTAACGTGAAACTTCATTTAAATTCAACGTTTTATCCGTACGACGATTTAAATCTGGATTTTGGTAAAAAGAAATATGCCGTCCTGTTTGATGTGTACTCCCGTTTTCGTAGAGCATATTATGGAATCGATTGCTTCGAAACGTTACTCAACGTACTCTCATTTACCCGGGAAGGATCTTTTGTGGTCATTGATTGCTCGCGACAAAACGAATCCGTTAAGGGTGCCACTGTGGACGTACGCATAGAATTTGACTGCAAGGAGAATGTGCCCGCAAATACAACAGCCTATTGTCTCATCATACACGATCGCGTGGCTCAGTACAATTCGTTGATCAACGTAGTGCGCAAGATCATGTAAATTGCATCAACATGTACTTAGAACTTTAAAGAGAGAGACAAAAATGGAGTGAGATGCAGGCTCGAAAGTTGCTCGTCATGGCCATACCGACGTTTGTGGATCTACAAGGATTCATCGTTAACAAAAATTTTATCATGAAGGAAGTAGCGGTGCTGAAACAGGGGGCTGTTCTCACGTATTACATTTTTATGAGTCCCGTGCCATAGAAATTTTTGACAAGATCCGACAGGTTTTGCGCTTCCTGGTGATTGCATATCACCATGGAATGCGATAGGAGGACGAGAGGATACCACCTGATTTCTGCGGCTGTATTTGAAGATAATGCTATCGTATATGTCAAGGGACTCGAGAAACGTACGTGGCTGTGGAACTTGCTTCTGGATGATGAGCAAGAACGCGTGTACATCGAGACCTTGGATGCAGTTTGCAAAGACAGGGAATCTTTAACTACTCGAGATGTTGCTATTCTATGCGATGCGGACAACATGTTAAGAATTGCGCGTTACAAAATGTATTGAATATATATAACTGGTGGTTGCAAAAAAATTTTTTTTAAATAAGAAATACGTTAACGTATTTGTTATGTATTTCTTTTCCTTTCCTTTGCAATACATGTATAAACGTATGTATGAACGTATGTATGAACGTATGTAAGTATAAACGTATGTACGAATAAACGTATGTACGTATAAACGTATGTATGTATGAACGTATGTATAAAAGTATGTACGTATAAACGTATGTATGAACGTATGTACTGTAACCGTACTCGCGAGCAACGGCACAATTTCGTCGCGTGTCCTTCGTACTCCTCGTACGCAAAAGTATCTCCTCTCCCTCGGTAACTGAATTTTGCGACAGCCGGGCGGTTTTTCGGCCAAAATTGGAATTCTTATTACTAAGTTGAGCGCCAGGCACGAGAGAGCGTGCCACTTTTTCCGAAATCTCCTTACTTTTGCCCGTAACCGATTCGCGACGGCAGGGGGTAGGTCGCAAGAGGTGTGGGAAATCTGTCGGAAGGCGAGAGAGATAGGCCACAAGAATAAACTACGCGAGAGCGTAATAATAAGAACAATAATATTTGAGGACATACAAAGTAGGACTAATTACATTGGTGACGCAATTAAAAGTACTTTCCGGAGATTTGCTCCTCCGCTCTTCTCGATACTCTCGGTACTCGCACCGAGAGCCGCTAACTTACTTCTAGCGCCGGACGCCGGTCATACGCTACAGCACGAGCCCCGACCTTCCCCGCGGTATCTTCCGACGGTGTCAAACGCCCGCCCTTCGACAACCGACCAGAACCCGTACCCGCTGTACTACCCGACTCCCGGACGTGCAACGCCGGCCCGCGGCCGACGCCACGACAATAGTGCGACGCGATTATAGCGAATGCCTCGATGCGACACGACTTTACTCGACACGTGAATCCCGGAAACGGACTCTATTCGGTGACATCATAACCGGAAGTTAACTCGGCAACGCGACAATCCGCGTTCTGATGCGACAGCACAATGCTCGGCGACACAATTATAGCAAGCGTGCCTACGCGACGCGATACTAAACGGTAACGCAATAAGTGTCGTTACGCGACACGATGAGACTCGACAATGCGACTACTCTACGCGTTTCTAAGCGCCTCTACTCTACTCGGAAATCGGAAGTGACTCCGCTGTGGCGAGAGGAACGACCGCGGCGCGGCCGTCGATTCTCTCCGAACGACTCTAATTTACTTCAACTAGGCGATGAATATTATTCCCCTTACTCTGACTCCCGAAACGCTAATGATTTTTAAGGCTCGGGAGGATGGCACGTGGCTCGCGGTTCCGCGGCTCTACACGGCGGCCATTACGCCGATCTCTCGTTACGATGCGAGCTGGCTTACGTGCGATCCACCCGGCGACGTACCCCGGTCGGCAGCTTTACAAGTGACGACGCTCGTCTCACCCTCGTCGTCTCCTTTGTCCTCTCAACCTCCTCTCGCTAATCTCTCGATGGTCTTTGCGTCCTCGCACTCGGCCTCGGCGACAGCGATCTCGCACCTCCTGTACACAGTCGGCTCACTCGTCCACAGAAAGAGTGAGGCCCGGGAGCTCCCGGTGGGTTCTCGCAGGCTGCTTGGCGCTCCCCCCTTCCTGCGGGGGGAGGTAGTCACGCTGATTGGCTTCCGCGTGTCACGATATCCGCGCGTGCCGTGCGGCTTTGAATCCTGACTCATACGAGCGCGCAATGAAGGTCCCTGTCAAGGGTGGCGTCTCTGCTCAAGGCCCCTGCACTTCCTGGCCTGGCGGAGGAGATCGGGATGGATTTCCTTCTCGCTCCCCGTCGGAGCCCTAGGCTCCCGACGGACGTCCGTCCGGCCCCTCAAGGGTGGAATTCTGGCCTCCTCCGGTGCTCTGCAAGGGTGAAAGTATCCTTTCGTATGCGACAGCGATTACAAGCAATGATATAAAATAATACAACCTGCTTATCCGGGTTCCCGGATGTGCATCCTTCTCTCTTAGCTTCTTCGGCCTTCCTTCCAATCCTGTCCTTCGGTCTTCCTTCCAAGGGTGGCGGGCGAGACGACAGGATGATACAATGAAATTTCACCGCAGCTGCCGAGCGTGATCCGTGGCGCGCCTACGCTTCCTGTTACGCTTGGTCATTACGCAAAAGAAAGGCTAATATAAAAGAAGAAAATCTGCCGAGTAAAATAAGTGGCGCGAGTTCTAACGCACGTTCGCAGGTGCGCTTGCACGCGCGCTCGCGTGCGCCCTCGCCTACGCGCTCGCCCTTCGAGCCGGTAGGAAGCGCGAGTCCGCCGTCGACGAGTCCGCACAGTGACGGACAAAATGTCACGTCACAACTCATAATAGACAAGATCTTTATTCTTCGTACTTTTCACAAAATCTAGTGGCATTTAAATTTTATAAAATAAAAAAGGTTTCAAATAAAACGTTAATTGTTTAGCATAGTGTGCTAAAAGAGTGTTAGCAAAAATTAAATCGGAATTTATATCTACAACGTCGCAAATAGCGACGCAGACGAAGAAGCATCGCGGGCGAACAAACGTCCGTTTGTCACGCAAAAGAATGTGAATAAAAAAATTGTTTTGAAAGAAATACTAGACGGTAAACTGTCGCAGACGAAGAAGTGAATATTAGACGGCAAAATGTTTTACAAACAAGTATCGATGAAGTGTCGAACGACGAAATGGTAGGAGGTGAAGTGTCCATAAACCTAATGATTAGGCGTAAAAACGGATGATATCCTGGAGCAATGCTGAGTTGCATTGTACGGAAGATGAGACAGCTTAAGCCTTTCTCTAATGCTCAAGTTTCCCATCTCATTCATAAAAGGATTCAGGTATAGGGCGGAACTAGTCTTGTCAATGTTCTGTTAGTTTGAAAGCAATTCTAGTTCCATAACAAAATGTGATTGCTGGATCCTTGACAAGGACCGAATTGGCATGATGTAACTTTGCAAGATGGAATGAGTCGCACCAGAAACTGATTGAAGTGCAACGGTAGGCTTGATTCTGTGTTTTAGCTTGTGATAGAATATGAAAATATATGCTATGTGACTCGCAACAATTTCATAAAACTTGAATATTGTTCCGTTACGTCCAAACTCTTGAAAGTTTAAATTTAGTATTCGATTAGAGAGAGAAGGAATGAAAATGGTGAGGGCATTACGGAGGATACTTAGATTCTTATCTCGCAGGTATCCGCACAGAGACGAGTACCCCGAGTCGAACGCACTTTTTGTCGCTTTGGAATGGGTCAACGTTCCATAAGGACGTTATAACACTTGTTTCCAACGAGCAGTGCGATCGTCTGTCCAAATTTCGAGTTAACAAATTTCATCTTTATAACTCGGGACTGGACCACGTGTGATCTCTGAAAGCAAGGGGGTAACGATTATGAGGTCTCAAGTTTTTAAATTAAGAGAGAGATTTAAATTACTAAACGTGAGGTTTATTGTTAACAGTCTGTTGAGCATTACAAATCACAAATTAATACAATTACAAATTGAATAAATTACAAATTAATGTAATTATATTATAAACTTACATCGCCATAGAATAAAATTATAAGACGAGCAGTATCGATTGGTTTTTAATCTATTTCGCGTATAGTAGCAGAGGAAGGAGAAAAGAGGTTGTAGAAGAATTCGACTGGAACTAACAAGGAGACTTCACGACGTGATACAAATCGATTTCAACGAAACTCGTTGTAGAGATAGGTATTCACGTCGTGTGTTGGGTAAAAGAATAATAGTCACTACTCAAGCGTTTGCGAGAAAAGCAAAGTTCCTCGTTCGCTCTCTGCCACCGCGTCGTCTCTACGTAATTTCAAATATGATTTTTTCAAAGAATTGGAAAGAGTAAGGGCACCAGGAGTCAGGCGCAGAAGACGTCGCGCAAATAATACACTTATAAAGAGTGAAACTTCTTTATTCACTAAACGCGCTTACATGTTTCGACTCATTTTTGAGCCTTCCTCAGAGCAAACACGCACTAACATATTGGGTATAGGAATAAGTTTCCGCCCATTGTAGAAAGATGTCGTTAGTAGCATTGCTTCTGTGATTGATAGAACGGCAACACATGTGTTTGAAAGGTTTGTGTTCAAACTTTTGAGCCCAATAGTTGGCATTTGTTCGAAGCGTAAAAAAGAGTAACTTTTTTCGCGTTGAAGATGTCGGAATTTATTCCAAAAAAGAAATATTTGCGGAAAGTTTTACTCCATTATTTTAATTTAAAGAAAAGTGCTGCAGAATCGCATCGTTTGCTCGTAGATGTTTACGGTGAGCATGCTCCATCGAAAACCAGTTGTAATGAATGGTTTCGGCGATTCAACAGTGGAGATTTTGACGTGCGTGACAAAGAACGCGAAAGTGCACCGAAAAAATTTGAAGATGCAGAATTGCAAGCATTACTCGAAGAAGATTCATGTTTATCGCTCGATAGGTTGTCAAAAGAGTTAAATGTTGATAGATCCACTGTTGGAAAACGTCTACACGCAATGGGAATGGTGCAAAAAGAAGGAAATTGGGTGCCATACAAATTGAAAGAGAGAGACATGGAAAGACGTTTGGTCATCTGCGAGATGCTTCGTCAACGACAACAAAGGAAGGGTTTTCTACATCGTATCGTAACTGGCGATGAAAAATGGATCTACTACGGTAACCGTAAACACTTGAAAGCATGGGTGATGCCAGGTGAACCACGTTCATCAACGCCAAAACGAAATATCCATGCTTCGAAGATTATGTTGTGCATCTGGTGGATCAGATAGGTGTTATATATTGTTGCGCCCGATGCACGAGATTGCACTCGGATAGTTACGCGCACTCCCGAGCCACGGAAGTAAAGAGACTCAAGGCTTAAAGAGTAGGAAATAAGAAGCCGTTTATTCAGTAACGTCGGCACCACGAGATCGTCAGTACATAAGTAGCGTAACGATAATATGTGTAATCGGCGGAGAAGCACGTCCGTACGTCTTGACTGCTCTTCGAAGATCTGACAGCTGTTTACCGTCAACAACGGCACGTCGTCTTGACAACGCAACATCACGGGTGTCAGCACAGCACGGCATGCGACGGAGCATGAGCGTAACAATATTATGCTCAAACCGTCCGAAACCATCACTGGCGATCGTTATCGACTACAACTGATACGTTTAAACCAAGCTTTGAAAGAAAAACGACCGAAATAGGACAATAGACACAACAAGCTTATTCTGTTACACGACAACGCTAGGCCACACGTTGCAAAACCGGTCAAGAAATACTTGGAAGGAGTAAAGTGGGAAATTCTGCCCCACCCGCCGTATTCACCGGACATTGCTCCTTCAGATTTGTTCCGATCCATGCAGTTGGCCCTTTCTGGAGAACGATTCAATTCTTATGAAGTTATCAAAAAATGGCTTGATGAATGGATCGCTTCAAAAGAACCAGATTTTTTCATTCGAGGAATCCGTTTATTACCGGAAAAGTGGGAGAAAGTTGTCCCTTCCGAAGAATCATACTTTGAATAAACTCACTTATATAGATTTGTTTAAATAAACACATCTTTTTCTTTTCAAAAAGGGCGGAAACTTATTCCCATACCCAATATATTTCTTGGAATGCAGGCAAGAATTATACGCTCCATCATATTCTCTCTTGTTGTGGGTGTTTTTGAATATACTACGTTTTTTAAGTATCCCCATAAAAATATATCTGGACTTGACAAGTCTGGAAATCTAGGACACCATGACACTGGTCCATCGCGTCTTATCCATCTACTTGGGAATCTGAGATCTACGAGGTGTGATCAAAAAGTAAGGTGACTTTTTGAATTTCGCGCGCTCTGTACACTCTAATTTCAAAATTTTGTTGTTGTGTTGGTACACTCGTCACGATCATATGTTCACAGTTTTGACTATATAGCATGTGTTGTTTTTATGTGAGAGGCATAAAGGTTAGACTCGTGTTTGCGTGCTCGGCGATTTTTTGCTGTTGAAAATAATGGAGCAGATAGTTTGTATTAATTTTTGTGTAAAAAATGGTATTAAGTGTTCAAAAACTCTTGAAATGTTAACAGTGACGTACGATGAGTCAACTTTGAGCAAAAAAAATGTTTATAAATGGTATAAGTTATTCCAAGAGGGCCGAAAGAATGTTAACGATGAACCTCGCTCTGGACGCCCCAGCACGTCAAAATCCGACGAAAATGTTCAGGAAGTGAAAGAAATTGTGTTGAAAAATCGTCGAATCACGATTAGAGAAATAGCTGATGATCTTAACATATCGTTTGGCTCATGCCAATCAATTTTAACGGATGTTTTGGGTATGACACGTGTGTCAGCGAAATTCGTTCCAAAACTGCTTAATTTTGATCAGAAGCAGCGTCGCATGAACATCGCCCAAGACATGTTGAACGACGTCAATGATCCTGATCTGCTCAAAAGGGTTATAACTGGTAACGAAACATGGGTATATGGTTATGACGTCGAAACCAAAGCCCAATCATCCCAGTGGAAGAGCCCAGGAGAGCCAAGACCGAAAAAGGCACGCCAAGTTCGTTCGAACGTGAAAGTTTTGCTCACAGTTTTTTTTGATTACCATAGCGTTGTGCATCAAGAATTCCTACCACAAGGTCGTACGGTAAACAAGGAGTATTACCTTGAGGTTATGCGGCGTTTGCGTGAATCAATAAGAAAAAAACGTCCGGAAGTGTGGAAAGAAAATTCATGGATTCTGCACCATGATAATGCACCTGCGCACACGTCGTTACTAGTGAGTAGTTTTTTGGCCAAAAACAATACT
>NW_017300318.1:24646-25331 GCF_001594075.2 Trachymyrmex cornetzi
CCGTATTCACCAGACTTGGCCCCCTGCGACTTTTTCCTCTTCCCAAAATTGAAAAAGCCCATGAAAGGACGAAGATTGTATGGCGACGATTGAGGAGATTAAGGCTGCATCGCTGGAGGAGCTCAAGGCAATACCCAAAAGTGCATTTCAGAAGTGTCTTGACGACTGGAAAAAGCGCTGGCACAAGTGCATTATATCAGAGGGGGATTATTTTGAAGGGGATAACATAATTTTGGATGAATAAATGAATATTTTTTTATAAAAATGAAAAGTCACCTTACTTTTTGATCATACCTCGTAAATGGTTTCTAACTCTTCTACTCCAGTGCGCAGGCGCACCATCCTGTTGAAAGAACATACGTTATCTTATATCCAGATCGATATCTTCAAGCAACGCCGGCAATCTCTGTTGTAGAAAGTGTAAATAATTATTACCATTAACATTTTCGTCAAAGAAATAAGGGCCGATAAGGTTTCCGTTTAATATGCCACACCATACAATGAGGCTCCAGCGATGTTGATGATTAACTTCTCTATAGCAACGTGGGTTTTCAACAGACCAATAATGAGAATTATGTCGATTTAATTGTCCAGTGTTGTGAAAAGTTGCTTCGTCACTAAATAAAACAAATCTGAAAAATGTTCGATCACGATTTAACATTATTTGTGCCCACCTACAAAATTC
>NW_017300318.1:25360-26658 GCF_001594075.2 Trachymyrmex cornetzi
GTCAAAGTGATATGGTAAGGATGGAAGTTATGAGTGGTCAAGATTCTGTGACTTGTTGATTTCGGAATACCTAATTCTCTTTCGATTTGCCTCGTTGACACGCGTGGCTATCATTCCCAATACGGTAAGTACTGTTGGATCATCCCTTTCTGGTACGTTAATATGACATCTTTGTGGTTTTTGACGTTGTCGTTGACGCAATACAAGTCTGGAAATCGTACAATGATTTGGATGTCGTCTATGAGGAAATCGATTACGGTACAATACCGCTGCTTGTCTATAATTATTATGGCATTCTCCAAGTACCAGAACAATATCAACAATTTCGTTCATAGTATAATCCGCCATTTTGCGTACATTAAGTTATAAGATAAAGTAAGAGCCGATAGATTTATTACCCTGGTTGATATTGGACGACTAAGACAAATTTACGTATTTACGGATCATTCTTTGCCATCAGCTATTATGAATACAGAGCGCTGAACTTCATACTCACGCAACATTTTTTTCCTTAATCGTTCCATCCAACCGGGATTGATCCATAATAGCTGATGGCAAAGAATGATCCGCAAATACGTAAATTTGTCTATTAAAAATCCGTTGCCTTTTCAGCCAGATTTCTGAGGAGACGCCTACTGTCCCCCCACTACCGCTCCAGACACTACGCCCGAGCCGCCGATCGCGCGCGTAACACTGAGTCTCGGGAGCGTCCGTGACAAATACATTAGGTCCGTATCATGAAATTTTTATTTATATAGCAAAACTTTTTTTGCTAAATAATTATTACATTTACAAATAATAACTTTTATATTTATGAATTTAACGTACAAAAATTTATTATTAAAATATTAAATTGTGTAAAGTAATTACACAGTGATAATCATAGCACATACAACCATTTATATTAGGAACCCTATTTCTTACAATTCATAAAAAAATAAATAACATCACACACATTTTTAGAAATATTAATATTCACATTCCCTAAAGTTTAGATGATATTTATTCCTTTTCACTGTTATAACTTAACTAGTATAACTTAACTAGTACTTAACGAAAAGTAACTTATTTATAGTGTTTTGGAAAGCTCTCAAGATGAGCTGTAAGAATGTGTAATGAAAAATAAGGTGTTCCATTTAAAAAATTAAAGGTTACCTTCACGTGACCTTCAGAGGACTATCCAAAGTCAAATCGATGGCACCATCTTATGTCCTCCTTCGAGTCAAACAATTTTTGTCTGAAACATTTTTGTCTACTGGGTTTAGTTTTCGAGATATTTGGCTGGATCATTTAAAATG
>NW_017300318.1:28421-28698 GCF_001594075.2 Trachymyrmex cornetzi
TTTCTTGTGGGGATTCCTGAAAGACGAGGTGTTCGCAGCCCAACCAACAACGAGGGGAGATATGATTGACCGTATCCGCGCTGTTTGTGCGAACATACCCCGATGAGTGCTTTTGGCAACCGTCACAAATTTTCAGCGGAGGCTGGGGTTATGTATTCAAATGGAGGGGGATAATTTCGAACAATTATTGTAACGGCGTTCAGCACCCTACATGTGAGAGGCAAGGGGACTCACAATAAACAAGCACCCCACATGTGAGAGGCAAGGGGACTCACAA
>NW_017300318.1:29089-29490 GCF_001594075.2 Trachymyrmex cornetzi
TAACCCTAAACTTTTCATACGAAACATTTTTCTCTATCCCTACTAGTTTTCGAGATATTTGACTGGATCACTTCAGATGGTCCACCCTGTATATATATGGGGCATTCTTTACCAAATCGGCCACCCCCCTCGCCAAAATTCGGCGCAACGTAGAGAGTTTTATGAGGTCTCATTTTGAAACTATATTTGTCTAGTTTTTTTTGGTGATTGGCTTTTTTGGAAAATTCAAAATGGCGGCTCCAAATCAGCACTGCAAAACACCAAACTCTCGAAAACGAGGGCAAAAAATATTCATAGAGTTTTTTGTGACAACGAAATATACCGTTTTAGGGTTTGGTTCTTTGTTTTTGGCTGTGCTGATTACGAATCTTGCATCAGAATTTTGAAATTCAAAATGGCGG
>NW_017300318.1:29794-30645 GCF_001594075.2 Trachymyrmex cornetzi
TTCGAATGTTGTATCGAAGGGTGTAGAACCCATAAGATAAAAAGTACGTCCGTGAAGAGAAAATTTTGTAGTGATTGAATACAAATCCGGAATGATAGGTACTAAATTTGAAATGTCTGTATACCGCTGGCGTTAGCGTCATCCAACATGTACCCCGCGGAGGTCGCACAGTCGGATTTACATGTCTTTGGGGTGCTTTGATCAGGTGGTTCCCCTTGCCGTCACCTGTGTGTGCGTGCGTGCGAGCGTGCGTGTGTGCGTATGTGTATTTATTCCGTAGTTTTGAAAGGAAACGTTACACCTTCTTCATCATTCGAGAATCGTTTGATTAAAAGTGCATTCTCTCTAACTACTGAAAAGGAATGATTTCGTAGTATATTTGGTACCGCAAGCGCTGAATCAAATCTTTTATTTAATTTTCTACTCATTTTTTCGTGTTCGATTTTGCTAAAATAAAATATCTTTATAGTTCTAAAATGCTTCGTTGCCCAAGAAAACAGATCATGCGATATTAATATCGCATCTGATGGTTTAGCCATGACTACGCTTACATGACTACGCTTAACAAACATTTTAATGTTCATAAGTTTTTGTTTTGACAGTGATGCGTTTAATCAAAAAATCGCAAGAGAGCATTTGTATCTAAAATTTGACATAGAATATGATTCAACATTTTTGGTACGATAATCTACGACCCCAAAAACCCTCGAGTAACAAATTTCAATCAAATCCAATCACTTCTTAAAAATCCATTCGCCATATTGGATCCGCCATTTTGAATTTCAAAATTCTGATGCAAGATTCGTAATCAGCACAGCCAAAAACAAAGAACCAAACCCTAAAACGGTATA
>NW_017300318.1:30671-44986 GCF_001594075.2 Trachymyrmex cornetzi
ATATATATATATATATATATATATATATATATATATATAATGAAATAAATAGACTAATATTCATTCGGCACACTTCCGATTCGTTTCATCTTCCCAAGGATCGTACGAGTCCGATCCCTGGTGAAAAGGATTAAGTTCCTTGACTAAAATAAAGGATCAACGGTTATATTCTCTCGGCCGGCGAAATAGTGCTTCGTATTTGTGTTTACCGGTACCGAAGGCTTGCTCGAGCGCTTCCGACTTGTGTCAAACGTCCACAGAGCCACAAGAAAACGGCATCAGTTACGTTCTTCCTTACCTCTTGCTATAAATTCCCGTTTTCCATGAAATAAAGAATCCTGAAGTCTGGAAGTAATATTGTTGTAGTCGTAAAAATTGATCAATCAGTCGAATACCAGGTATGTAAATATGAAACCGGAATTTACCAATAGATGGCCATAGCTGTCAATGTAGTTGCCGTCAGACCGCGTCGTTGACGCCATTTCCTTGTTCTGATATCTGACACAGATTTTCAACTCACAACAATACAAATTTCATACAACAGTATAGTTTGTAATAGCGTTGAACATGTCGAATTTTGTGCTTGGAAACTACGATTTGCGGACAGCATTGATTTTCTGTTACCATTTGAAGGAAACTGCTGCAGAATCGCATCGAATGCTTGTCGAAGCTTACGGTGAGCATGCTTTTGGTAAATCACAGTGCTTTGAGTGGTTTAAAAAATTCAAAAGTGGCAATTTTGACGTGAGAAACGAAGAACGTGGAAAACCACCGAAAAAGTTTAAAGACAGCGAATTGCAAGCATTGTTGGATGAGGATGACGCTCAAATTCAACAACTCGCGGATCAATTGAATGTGACACGAGAAGCCATTTCCATACGTTTGAAATCCATGGGAAAGATCCAGAAGATGGGAAAATGGGTTCCACATGAACTGAATGAAAGACAGCAGGAAAACTGAAAAACCACTTGCGAAATGCTGCTCGCCAGGTACAAAAGAAAGTCATTTCTCCGTCGAACTGTGACTGGCGATGAAAAGTGGATATATTTTGAGAATCCTAAGCGTAAATGATCATGGATAACTGCAGGCAAACCATCGACATCGACTGCAAGGCCAAATCGCTATGGACGGAAGACAATGCTCTGTGTTTGGTGGGATCAGAAAGGTGTGATCTATTATGAGCTGCTAAAACCTGGCGAAACCGTTAATACTGAAAGCTACCGACAACAAATGATCAATTTGAATCAAACTTTGCGTGAAAAACGACTGGAATATCAAAAAAGGCAACACAAAGTGATTTTGCTTCATGATAATGCATCACACACAGCAAAACTGGTCAAAGAAACGATTGAGGCGTTTGGTTGGGAAGTACTTTAGCATGCGGCTTACTCACCAGACTTGGCTCCGTCCGATTACTACTTATTTGCATCGATGGGACATGCACTTGCTCAGCAGCGCTTCACTTCTTACGAAGTACGAAAATGGCTAGATGATTGGTTTGGCTCAAAAAAGCAACAATTTTTTTTGGTATGCACAAATTGTCAGATAGGTGGGAAAAATGTATAGCTAGCGATGAGCAATACTTCGAATAAAATATTTTTCATCATTTTCATGCAATAAACGTGTATTTTCTATTAAAATATTCCGGTTTCATATTTACATACCTAGTATTCTTCTCAAATTCGAGTGTAGTTGATCAATTCTTACAACTTATACTTTTCTTACTCTTACAACTATACTTACGCTTCTGTAGAATGGGCTTTAAATTATTTAAAACAAGTTCAGAACATTAAAAATATGTTCAAGGAGAAAAAGCACAAAGTTATATTAAAAAAAACATTTTTTTTTATAACTCTAGTACAGTCAATGTCTATTGGCACCGCTAATTCTTTGAGAACAATTTATCCATTATTTTAATTACTACACTGGACGGATATCTGATAAGCTCTCATTCACTATTATCTACTTAAGATACTCTTATGGCAAAAAGAAAAAAAAAACAAACAATAACAAGAGGAATGGTCGATAATATCTTAAAGCGAAACAAGGTAAAATCAATAATGAGATTTAAAGATGTTGGATCTGAATCGTTCTATGATATATGGCGTATTTATTACACGCAATGATTCGTTGAGTGCGCTGAAATAGTATATAGAGTTGAGTTGTGTCAATTATCCATTAAGTAATTCAAACTTATAGCTCGTTAATTTTAAAACATTCTAAAAGGAAGATCGGATCTACACATAATTATGTTAAGTCTTTTATTTTGTACTTACAGCAATTCGATTGAATTAATATAAAGTTTGTGCGCTTTCTTGTTCGTAATTTTCGTTTCGCAATATTGGATTGCTCTTAAAATGTCTGAAAATTATTCGAGGCTTCTTTTAGCCGCACTTTTTATACATTTTTCGAATCACCATTGAGTCGAGAAACAACGCGTTTGTTTCACGCAGTGAAAGTTTGTTAGTCGTAGATTTATGATATTAAGCAAGCCTGTCCAATTTGAGCCTCAGAGCCAAAACGCAAAGCGATTTACGCAAAAAATTCAATGTGAATAAAATTTTAGGAATTGTAAAGTGTTGGTACGTATCCGAGTGATGTTTATCAACACTTTACTGTTCCTGAATCTTATTTGTATTGAATTTTTTGCGTTGATGGCTTTGTGTTTTTGGCTCCGGAGCTCAAATTAGACGAGCTGACTTTAAGCAGCCTGACGTTAAGTATTCGTAGATATCGTTCGGATTGCTCTTCTTTTTCTTATCTTTTATCAACTATAGATTATTATAAAGTTAAAGAAAATATTTCGACTGGAAAGTACAGACAAGAAATATTATTACGGTGATGTAAAATAATCTCATCGCGGAGATAGTCGTTGCGGAATTGCATAAATCGTTGCTGCAGATGTGGCAAGATTCGATTACATCACGTCCTGGTTGTGTCATGGAATTGCCGCATTGGCCGTCAATGACGTCAATTTCGTCATGATACGGGGTGGAACATTGGCGTATGACAATCCGTTCGCCGTATTCTGAAAATATAGATTAATTGTTTAACAAAAAAATCAGGGTTTTCACGTAAGCACGTTTTGTATGTCAGGATAGAATTTTATTTCTAATTTCATATGCAATATACACTGTTAAAAATGTCATGAAATTTCATGAACTTTTAATATACAATGGTAAATGATATTTAAATAACTCGTAACTGAAATGATATTTAATGTTCATGTTAATGAAAATTAATTTAAGTAAATTAAAATATATAAGTGTATTGAAATTTAATATACTTTTAATATACGAGAGATGAATAATATTTCAATTCACTGTAAATTAAGTAAACTTTAATGTACATGTTCATTAAATTTTGGCGCTTTTCGTCAAGAGCGAGGTTGCTGCGATTGCGCGACCATCAATTGTTTATAGACTGTTCTGACACGCGCTACCGCGCTTATATCGTGTTGCGGTGCTGCCATTGTCATCGTCGTTGCCGGCATCTCGCCGAGATATAATTCGTGTTGCGAATTCATGCGATTTCAGGAAGTATATATACTTTATTATATATATATAAGAATGTAAGTACCTACATCAATGGATAAGTATTATTCTGGTTCTACAATGAGTCGGCAGTCGAAACCGTTATTGAGTTCCGATAACTTCGATCTGACGCAACTCGCCGGTTCGCGTAATAAAGGAGGCACGGCAGTGTCTCACGCTATATGCTTATTATAGCGCCGAGACACACCGTGTCTCCAGATTATCAATGAATCACAGTGAAGATCGCCAACAACTGACTTAGGGTGCGTTTCGAATTACGCATGAAGCGCATGATGTATCATTCGTCCTTGTTGTTTATCAATTAATAAAGAAAGATACGATACATCATGCGCTTCATGCGTAACTCGGAACGCAGCGTTATTGTACGACTAACACTGCTTTCCATTTGATGATACAAATCGACACAAGTCGACACAAGCATCGTTCTATCCTTCTTGATATTCAGAGAGTGACAAAGATAGAACGACACTTGTGTCGACTGTGTCTCCTAAAAGGAAAGCAACCTAATATACCGATTTTTCTTGAGACTGGCTAAATTTGATTTTATTTTCCTTAATTCCCATTAGTCGAGCTGAACGACTAATGGAATTAGGCTAAATTAGACTTGCTGTACATGATTAATAACTTATAGATGCGAAAAATCATAGTCACCTATTTAGGTTAAGGCTGGTTAAGACTTACGATTTCTGACTATCGTCTCATTGTAGAATCAACTTAACACATTACACGAAAGTATTATACATGTTTGTAAAAATCATTTGTTGAACGAAACAATTATTATTCGTTATGCTACAGCATGCAAAAGATTTTACATGGACTGTCTGTATACTGCAGTTGAAAGTTTAGATTCCTGAATTTCTTATCCAGTAAACGAAAATGGATTAAAATGGATTGTAAAGTTTAATTCATTTCAATCCGAATTGTAATGAATATTACGGATTTTTTGTATTAGCGTTTCTTACTGACTATTAAAATGTGCAATAATGAAATATGATAGCTGTCCTTTATACATTTCAGATTTACATCGGTTGTTGTGAATCTTTTCGAAGGATCTTTTAATGCAAGATCAACACTGTTTCAACGACATAAACGAATTACTTCCATTCCCTGTATATTGGCCTTGTATGCATATGTATTAATAAATATGTGAAAAATCAGAATCGTACGTCCTGTAGTTTTCCTTAAGAAAAATTCCAAAAAAGGCCTTATATATAAAAATAAGGCTTTTTTATTACCCTTAACCATCAGCGTATAGGTTAGAAATTTCTTAATGACTTTTAATTAACATATAAAGGAAGCTTGGTTCAAGCCTGTCAATGAAAAATAATGAATGCTGTATATGAATATTCATTTACTGATGTCTTAAATTTCAATAACATGTGTATTATTTTTAATGCATGAATTTTATTGAATGTAATATACATGTTCATTACTTTTAATAAATTACATGTTATTGAAATTTAAGACATCAGTAAATGAACATTCATATATAGCATTCATTATTTTTCATTGACGGGCTTGAACCAAGCTTCCTTTACATGTTAATTAAAAGTCATTAAGAAATTTCTAACAGTGTACGCTACATAAACAAGTATCTCTGACGTGAAAAATTAGCGTTTTTCGTTTATTTTTTATTTCGTGAAAATATAAGAATATAAGAATGCAGATACTATTTTAAACCAAAAGACCATTGTAGTGATTTTATTATTTATTTCGACAAGTATGGAAAATGGGTAACCTTTTATTTCATGTAAAACATTAAAAAATGAAATATATATAACGATGATCATTTAGGGTTGAAGGTGAGGGGGGGCTTTCCAAAATGCTGTAGATTTTGAGTATTTTCACTGAAAATGTTAAGGTTGATCATTGTTGCAATCGATAGTTAATACCCTTATTCCAAGACGGACGGAAACTTCTATATACTCCTCAGAAAGGTACAAGGGTCGCTATACTGGGTCAAAGTGGTAAAGTTCTATTAACCCTGTGGCCTACAACCACGAGTGAGACTCGTGGTAAGGAAATTGGTCCATAAATAATAAGCACGAGTCTGACTCGTTGTAGGCCAAAGGGTTAAAAAAAAATAGCGATAAGATTGAATTTTTGTCTACTCCTTGATTTTGATATCAATTCTCAAGAAATATGATTCCCATACCTTTTAGATGGTTACGAAGGCAGCCATACTTACCCAAACACGTATAATTTTTTTATTATGTAAAATTGTAGGTGTTCAGGTAGTTACGGCTGCATTAGTAACCATCCACAAGGTATGGAGAAATATTTCTCGACAAGTAATAAATAGGGATATAGTAGCGGTTCTGGATCATCTGTAGGCGAGGGGGGCGCGGGCGCAGGGGGCACTCGTAGGCGTGGAGTCAGCGGTATCAGTGTTTACATAAACATTGATATCGGTTTACATAAACATTAATATTACTGATACGTGCCGCCATGCGCTACGTATCATTGGGATCCTGCAGCCTTCATCGGGGAGCGCGGGCGTGAGAGATGCCGTTACGGGGGGAGGGGAGGGGGCGGGGAAAGGGAGGGGGCCGCACGGAAAAGGTCCCCGTTCGACGGTTTCAATGCTTGCATAAACATCGATATATGCTTACATAAACATCAATATTGTTGATACATGCCGCCATGTTGTGACGTCACGTATCATTGGGGCTCTGTCGCCGCCACCGCCGCCATCTCACGATATTTGGTTACATAAACATCAATATTATTGATACGTGCCGCCTCTGCAGTCGCCAACTCACGCGGGGTTCGTGTCCGCCGCCATCGTCACATCCACCACAGACGAGTTTTCTGGGAAAAATCACGAGATCGGTGACATGTCGCAACGCCTTAAGAGAAACATCGATAACGATATTTTTTCTAGGCGAAGAACGATGACACGCCATCGATACTGCGACCCAATAGGCATTAGAGAAAGGGACAAAGAAGTTGCAAATGAAATATATAACGGGTTATAAGCACGCGGCATCTCAGTAGGTGCCTTGGAAGATTACCGAATCGGTCGCAATAAGAGTAACGTAAAAAAGTATGTCTGACCATCGCGCGAACGTCGAGGACATGGACGGTGTAAATACAGACAAGTTGTTTGAAGCAATGGAAGTAGAATTTGAGGACATAAAGGACCAAGAGTCGTCCAACGAAGAAGTACAATCCGACAATACCGGAGGTGCTAATAATTTGAGCGAATATAATACGGATCATGCAGAGAAATTTGTGCAGCCTTCGGAAATCCGTGCGTTAAACATTCGTACTAAGCACTGTATAATCTGCTGTTATTATACAACCTTAGAACATACATACTGGAAGGGCCACCGTATCTAACTAATGTAATAAAAGTGTAGCGCGCCTGCTTAAGCAGCCTGTCGATCCCTATCGATTATTGATTAGCGCGATCCCGACGCCACCGCGGTGCGCCCTAAAAAAAGGGAACTATGCATCGAGGAATAATAGGGCGGAATAAAGAGAAATAGTAAACGCCGTATAAACTTTCTTTTGACTGAGTCTTTCCAATTGTATTTTGGCTACAATTATAAGAAATGGGATTCATTCTTGTTCTGCTTAGTGCGCTCGAGAGAAGAGAACCGTTGTGACAACTCGAGAAGAGAGTTTACGAGAGTTGTCACGACATCACGAGGTTGCTCTGCTATGTACGGGCGACGGAAGGCCCCGAAGTGCTTGTTTAGCTGAGTGCAGCAAGCGGGTATATGCAAATACGAGACCGATCTGCTGTGTGCGGTTGGTGAATAAGAAAAGCGGCGGCGCACGTGACCGAAGTAAGTACGTTGCACACGTGTCTAGTGTGAGGTTAGGAGGACCGAGCGTAATGATGGATCCGAACACTAAAGGGCATACTGGCGCGATACAAACAACCCACCTATGGAAGGAAAGCCGAATTAATAGCGAGAATGCAGGAAGTCGATCCGACAGAAGCCTGGATGTTAGAGGTCGCCCTGTAAACAGGGGCAAATGACAACGCTGAGGAAGTAGCTCAGGAGAGCTACACAGTCGCAAGAATCGGCGAGCTCTCTTGCTAGTTGGCATGACTCTTCAAGCACGCGAAAGAGAGCTGATGCAGAAAGAGATAGTTCTACTAAGCAGAGAAAATCAGTTGCTACGATCGTCCCCCGCGGCCAGCACGTCGTCGACAATGTGAAGAGTCACAATGAGTATTAAAAGTATAGGTGAGTTGCTCAGCGAGTATACTGGGTCAAACGAGAACTTCGAGCGCTAGAAAGCTCATGTGAATCAAGTAAGGAGCACTTACAATCTCGACGAGAATGCTACTAAAATTTAATTAGTTCCAAGTTACATGGGAAAGCGCAAGAGTGGTAGTACTCGCTGCCCGATAATCTAACTTTGCCGGTGGATACGCTGCTGGACAAGATGGACGCCATGTTCAAACCGTCAATCGGTCAACTAGAAAGGAGTCAATTTAAAGCTAGACAATGGAGAAAGGACGAGACGTTTAGTGATTACTGCCACAATCAGCTCATTCTTGGAAATCATTTCCCAGTCGCCGATGACGAACTAGTGGACTATGTAGTGGATGGAATACCATCGGAAACCCTAAGAAACCAAGCGAAGGTGCACTCCTTCTCCTCGGTGCAGGCATTACTGACAGCGTTTCGCAAAATCACATTAAGCACGGCGGACACGACCACATCTCGCCGCGAGTATAGCGGTATTAAGTCCAACAAGTTCAGAGAAGTTAATCCAGGAACGACGCAGAAAGATCTGAAAGAATCTAATGGAGTTAAACCGGCCAACCGAGGTATCATTAAATGTTACAATTGTGACAAGACGGGTCACTATGCCAAGGACTCCTGGCAGAAAAGGAGGACCCAACAGCAGCAAGGGCATTCCATCGAGTGAGCGGAAGGTAGACCGGCAGGTGGGATTGATAGATGAGAGTCGCATGACTGAGCTGAGACGAGATCTGAGGACACCGAGCGGGCGAAAGAAGACGAGATCCAGTTCGTAGACGGGGAAAGCCCATAATCGAATGGAACAGAAACTGAGGACGAGGGGATCTATTTTATCGACACGCAAAGCGAGCCCCGCGACGAGTTTCAACGAACAGTAAATCTCCAGAATGAGGTCGATAATTTTTGTGTACCTAGAATATACACTAGATGCCCAATTACTCTTATTAAAGAACAACTTCTCCGAGATAAAGATATGCGTGTTCCGGGGCATGAGTGGAACAAATTTCGGGGAACCAACAACTCATAGCTCATTATTAAAGGATTGGTAGACCATTGACAATACGACCAAGGTGATTACCATGGGGGTTGTCCCCAGTTCCACGATGTCTGCTCCACTCTTGCTAGGCCGCGATGCATTGAAACTTTTCGGGTATAAATTGACTAGAAAGATTTTGATAAGGTAATTAGCGAACTTCTTAATATAGATCATAATCAAAATACGGTATCTAAAGATCTTGATATTAATCCCTCTATTCTTAACAGATACAAATACGCAGCAGAGAACATATTCCGTGAGCATTATAGTGAGTCCAGCGGGCCCGGGTCACCGAAGGTTCAAATGGAGGCCACTTTAGTTTTAAAAGAAAACAGACTTGTGCAGTTTGGGCTCAGAAGGCTGGGATTCGTTGAGAAAGAGGATAATACTCGATACTTCAGATAATACTCGACGGATTATTAGAAAAAGGAGTTATCCGGAGAAGCACGTCCGAGTATGCATCGCCGATCGTTCTAATGAGAAAAAAGAACGGAGAAATCAGAATGTGCGTCGATTTTCGGGCACTTAACAAAATACTAGCACGCGATAATTATCCGCTCCCGCTGATTGAAGACCAATTGAACAGTTTGAGAGGCAAACACTTCTTCAGCCAACTAGACCTGAAGGATGAATTTTATCACATCGTGATGTCGCTGAATTCAGTGAAGTATACCTCATTTGTGACCCCGATGGGGCAATTTGAATTTTTGCGCATGCCGTTTGGTCTTAAAATCGAACCTCAATTATTCCAACGTTTTATTAATGAGATTTTTGCGGACCTGATCAAAGCCAAGACCGTTGTTGTGTATATGGACGACATACTAATTACCACAATCGACATACTAATTACCACATACGAAACAATCGACGAACATTTAAAAGCTTTAAAACAGGTTTTCAGAGCTATGGTGGAAAACAAATTAGATCTATGGAAAAATGTTCTTTTCTCTATACAGAAATCGAATATCTAGGATATCAAGTAACGAAAGATGGAATCTGACCTACTGACAGAAGCATTATGGCTGTTTCAAAATTTTTGGAACCGAAAACAACGAAAGAAGTCCAATCATTTGTAGGATTGTCGTCATATTTCCGTAAGTTTATTCAAGGATTCTCTACGATTGCACAACCACTATATAACTTACTAAAGCAAAACACCATATTCAAGTTTGAGGATTCCGAGAAACACGCATTCGAGCTCAAAGCCAGACTAACCAAGTCTCCAATTCTTGCAATTTATGATCCAAAATCCTATACTGAGTTGCATTGCAAGGCGAGCGTGCAAGAATTTGGAGCAATGCAACGGCAAGCGAATAATAAAATGCGCCCGGTCTTCTATTTCAGCCGACGCACCACAGCGGTCGAATTTAAAGGCTATCCCCACTCTCGCCTTAGAACATACACATGTACGTTCAGAGCTCACGTATAAATCACACGCAAGCGCACAGCAAACAAGCATTTAGACAAAGGACAGATAGATGTTGCAGACACTTTTGATCACCTATGGCCCTTCCAGCATGTATGTCTAAGTACACAACAGATACAGCGGATGGTACTTTAGCCACATGTGCATCATGTATGATTGATTTGCCGAAGATTAGCATTGAAGGAATGTATCTCGTCTGGAAGCACGATGACTGTTCTTTTAATATAATAGACAGCAGGTAATCGTGCTCGAATTGCGGAGAGATGTACTCAATACTTTGTATTCCCATGCAGCATGTGCCTACTCTACACACATTGAAAAGTTAATAAGTGCTCCGTGTAAGAGTGCGACGTGATCTAAAAAACTGTGAAAAAGACATGGAAAACCACGAGCGAGTGGAACGTGAATTGTTGGAGCAGTGCGACCAGTTCGTTACTCTGGTGGAGTGTTTCATGTGATTGCAACGATGCGACGAGTGCATCGAGCGGCTCGAAGAACTTTGTCGTGCCAAGCGTCCGTGCTTCGCCGTTAGACACAGACAATCCGCGATGGCGAGAATTGCGCGACTCGCGGGTGCAAAGAGATAATTGGAGCGACGGTTCATGCACGTTGGTGGCGAGTACGCGAATGACAACGAAAGATCTCTCGTCTTAGATCGATGTCGCGTTCGAGAATCATGTTCTGACCGGTGCGGTGGTCAATGCGGACTACATCGAGCCGCGGTTTTTAGAACACGCTGGCAATGTAGTGTTCGAGCGAGTGTGAGACGCTGTAGAAAGACACGATAGTGTAAAAGTGAACACTGTGTTCAACAGCGAGTTTGCGGCGAACGATAAACGAGCTATCAAGAGCATAAACACAAAGAACAATTAGATATATCGATGCACCGATATGTGCAAGTAGTACGATCGGCATGTCATCGAGCCCATGTTGGCGTCGCTCGAAGAATTTCAAGAACGCGATAGCGGGTGGGCGTCGTGATGAATTCTCAACTTGACTGTTAACGTAAACAAACTAAATCCCATGCACGCAGGATGTCACGGAATCGAAGTGCCACGAGAAATTATGCTGAAGAAGGCGGTGATCAATGTGAAATCCGTGGACAATGCGTGTTCTGCCTGTTCGGTGGTCGCCGCTCTGTATCCAGCTGAAAGACATGCAGATCCGAAATCAGCGTATCCGCATTACACGGCAGTGTTAAATCTCATGGTTATCGAGTTTCCAGTGATGTTAAAGAACATTCCGAAATTTGAACGTTTGAACGCGGTGTCGATTAACGTGTACGACATCGAGAATAAACAGGTCCTTCCTCTGCGGCTAATCGGTGACAAGAAAGAGAAGCACGTGAACATGCTGTATCTGCAAGATCTACGTAATGATGGTGTCGGCGACTTTGTGTAGATCAAGAATCTGTCCCGTCTCGTGAGATCACAACTCGTCAAAATGGAGCACAAGAAATTTTTTACGAACTGGTAAGTACACATGAAAAAGTATAATTTTCTTGAAATAACAATAATAATAGTAATAATTTTTATTTCAGATTCGTCTTCATTACTTCAGTACGAGCGAAAAATTACAGTCACACGCGGTAGACTGCGGCAAAATGAATGACTGCGCTATCCGACTATCGAGCGAAAACGATAAGTGGCTCGAGTTTGAACCACTGCAATAAGAAACGAGTGCCATTCATCGTCTATGCCGACCTGGAGTACGTAGAGGAGACCGGGGCACCATGAGTCGCAAAAATTCAAAGTCTTAAAAAGTGCATCTAAATATAACAATTTTTATATCAATTTTTTTTAATAATTAAAGCATAATGTATATTTTAAAATTTAATAAGTATATTTAGTAAATATTTATTAGTTTTTAAGAAAAAAATAAAAACATTTTTTAAGAAATGACCCATGGTGCCCCATGCCCGGAGTACCATGGGTCACACTCAAAATAGGATTACGCAAGAAATAACGATGATGAAAGTTGAAATGTATTTTCAATTATTATAACTTACACGTCCTTAGCATAGTCACTAATACGATAAAATATGTAATTATGACTAATAATAATTAATAATATATCTATTAATAATTATTAAATAATAAAATAGAAAGTTATAAGAAAACAAATGAAAAATAACCATTAATATAAGATAAAAAACATATTACGATAAAATAAAATTAATTGCTTAGAAGTATAAACTGCTCTCTTAGTACATATATTTTCTATATTGTCTCATTTCATCATTAATATTTATGTATGACCCATGGTACCCCAACTATACGTTTAATTATATAATTTAATAGAAAACTATAAAAGTAAATGTTAGATTATTACTTGTAACGTAGTAAGTTGAGAAAAGATACGCATAAACTTACATTTGATCTTCACACATGTAACTTCTACTACAAAAATAATATTAAAACATTTTTATGCGGTTAAAAAGTTATTTTTGTAACATGAAAACCATTAATGATCGATGCTTTTCGATACAATGAAATTTCATCACTGCCACCTAGATAAATAGTATGGACTACGAAGTAACAGTCGTATTGTACTAGTAGTATTATTAAGTAATTTAAACGTTCTAGATTATGTTAAACAATCGATAGCCCATGACATACCGTGACCCATGGTGCCCCGGTTTTCCCTACTGCGGAAGACGGAACCAAACAAGGAAGACGCGTCGTCGTACACGTATCAATAGCACGAGGTGTTTAGTGTAGGATACTACGTGCGATGCTCGCATGACGACGCGTTATCGTCGTATAGGTTCCGTCGCGATAAGAAATGCGTCGCATGGTTCGCGCGACAACTCCAAGACTTGGCGTATCGCATAAAAAATATGTCCACTAACATGCCCATGGTAACATTATCGAAAGAACATGGGAGGCGTGCCGTAGCGCGACACGTTGTCACATCTGCGAGAAACTGTTTACACCGGACGACACACGGGAACGCGATCATTGTCATCTCACCGGTAGATACCGTGATCCAGCGCATACAAATTGTAACGTAAATTATAAAAATTCGTTATACAGGGTGTCCCATTTTAATCGATTACCTCAAATATCTCTCGAACAGTGCATTTTAGGGAAAAATGTTTTAGACAAAAGTTTTGGGACTTCGAGGGGGACATAAGATGATATCATTGGTTTGATCTTGAGCCGCGTCGTTAAGGTCAGGACAAGGTCACTTTGAATTTTTTAAATGGAAAACTCCTCATTTTTCATTACATATTCTTATAGCATATCTCGAGAACTTTCCAAAACACTATAATTAAATATTTTTTCATTAAATATCTTTCGAGTTAAAAGGCTTTGTTATGTCCAGGCCCCAAAAGTATTTTTGTCTTAATGGAAAGAAGGAATTAGGAGGGGGCCAGGGTAGGGCGCAACTTGTACCGCCTTTTGTGGCTTATCGCTCCGTGGACGCGTGCCACAACTCGGAAGCACTTGTGCGAGTCTTTGGTGCGGGTAAACGCAAATACGAAGCGCTGTTACGCCGCCCAAGACAGTGCCACCGTTGGTCCTTATTTTTGGTCAAGGAACTTAATCCTTATAACCAGGGATAGGACCCGTACGATCTTCGAGGTGAAGGAATGAGTCGGAAGGGTTAGAGAATGAAGGGTGACTCAATTTAAATTACAATTAATATTTAATATAACTTAACAATTATGGATTACAATATTTTATACATTTCCTAAATTATAAATTGCATTGTATTATCCTTTTTATCTATTAGCATAGTTAATTGACAACGGAGATTACGTGAATATGTCTATGTTTTACTATACGGTTGTATGTGTGTGTGTATGGTTGTGATTATGGGGAGGGAGAAGAGGGCCTGTTAATTTCGATATAGTATTCCAATGATTTCAGGATTTCGTCGTAGTCCTTGTCGTCTTCTGGGGGAACGGGGGAATAGGAAATGGGGGTGAATTCGTAGTGGGAAGGTGATGGGAAGCTGGGAACGGTGATGGAAGAAGATTCCGTCAAGTCTATGAGAGGAATTTCGGAAGTACTGGGGGTGAATTCGTTTTTGGGTTTTTCACAAGAGCTAGCCGGTTGGGTGCGGGG
>NW_017300318.1:45442-45793 GCF_001594075.2 Trachymyrmex cornetzi
CTCGCTTCGAGTTATCGTGGAAGGAAGAAGGTCAGAGAGAGATGGTAATTACTCGAGGGCATTATTTCGCTTCTAGTAATTGTAGAAAAAGAAAGTGGGAGAGAAAAAAAAAGGAATAAGTGTGAAAGAAGAAAAGGGAAGAGCACGACAGAGAATTATAAATAATTATAGAGAGGTGAGTCTTAAGCGATTGCAAAAAAAAAGAGTGAGGGTGTTTGCGAATTTTAGATCCTCGCGGAAGAAATAGTTACTCACGTTTTGGCGGAGAGAGAAAGAAAGTCTAATGAGTCCTTGTGGGAGGAGTCCTCGCAGGATCAGCGGTCGGAGTTGGCTTCTCAGCGCTTCCCTTAG
>NW_017300318.1:46010-46484 GCF_001594075.2 Trachymyrmex cornetzi
TTGAGTGTTATTGTTTCGAAATATAGGGGTGACTAATGATTTTTCTTTGAATTATTGGGAAAGCCTTTTCTAAAAATAGAAGTGATTATACATATTTCTATGAGTCATACTGCCACTAGGTGTATACGTGTGATAATTAACACATTTAGTATCTACAGTTATTTGGTGATATTAATTATTCCTTCGTTAAGAATCGATCTTCGATCGGTCACGCTATTGACTCTCTAATAGACTCTCTGATACCTTAGGGATTGCATGCATGGAACTGCGAGTGATTCGCAATTGAGAAATAAGTTCTCTCCACGAAAGAAAAGAATCGTGGAGTCGTCAGGACGTAACAGCTTCAAAGTTACAATATTGTTGGCATTAACATTAGTACCCAAGGTGTTCGACCGACCCCGCAAGGGGTGGGGTCGTTTCCGGTGCGATCCGGTATTCCGGGGCGCATCGGGAGGGATTCCACTACGGGTATAG
>NW_017300318.1:50181-55491 GCF_001594075.2 Trachymyrmex cornetzi
GACGAAGGGGAACGCTCCAAGAGCGACCAGCGAGGGACGCGGGGAGGCTCACCACCCCCCCGCCAACGAGGGAGCAGGGTCCGGATCACCGGACGTGGCCGATGATGCAGGGGATGATGTAGTACTCGTACAGGTTCCGTCCCCTGCATCGTTGAAGGTCTTGGTGTGACGTGGGGAGGTTTTAGTCGGTAGGCGCCGGACCGAGCTTCGGCTCGGGGCGGCGAATCCGACACTGCCCGGGATGGTTCCCCGGGCGTCTTTTGAAGATTTCCTCCTCGTCAACAAAAAAAAAAAAAAAAAGGTGTTCGACCGATAGCTAAAACCTTTTTAATATTGCTCAGGGTTATCATAATATTTGTTAAGATCAAGGCGATTCGAGGTTGTTTCTAATATTTTTATTATTTCAATTTTTACCATACAAATGAAAATAATAATTTAAAATCATGGGGTAACAGATGGACTCTAGTCCGATTGACTTTAAAGGATCATATAAGGGTCACAATGCTTCGTCGGGGCCACAAAGAAGTACACGTGAGCTCCGAGTCAAAATTGCATCATACGTCCAGCCAAAAATCGTCTTATTCCAGGATATCAAAAAGCATCTTCCTATTGCTGGCTAACTGGAGATCCAGCTGTCAGTCTAGTATCTTGCTATCTCTCCATCTTCACCTCGCCTTCTTAGAATAGCCTATCACGTGCGCGATGCACAACTGAAGGGGATTCGGGATCTCGCAGGACGGGCGCATTTCATCTCTCGTTCGTCGAGGCTTGACGCCACGAAGAAGCACACGTGTAAAATCCCATTAGTAAATTTTTTTAATAATCATAGCTCGTGTCATTCACTTGCTAGCGTCACTTGTCAGGATTGTTGCTGAAAAAGCCGTAGGGCGGAGATTCGTGGCGAATTCAATAATTTCAGTGTTTTCACGAGTTTTTCTGTTGTCCGGTAATTATGGTTGGTTACCCGTTTAACGAAATCGTGGATATAACCAAAATTTTAGGTGAAGCCAGTAATAATTATACGAAAGCTGAAAGGATTTATGCCAAAATATTTCCTGATAGACGTCATCCAAATAGGACGGTAAATAAAAAATTATGTGAAAGGGCACGACAGGACACTATCAAACGAATACATCGAAAATCTGGTTCTAATGAAGCCACGTCACTAACTGTTCTCGATACCGTTTTTTTAAATCCACAGGTATCAACGCGACAAATAGAAAAGAAACAATACATATCTAAATCAACAGCCAATCGTGTGCTCAAGGCTTACAAGTTCCACCCATACCATATCCATCTAACCCAGCAATTAGAAGAGGGGGATTTCCAACGCCGTTTATGTTTTTGTAATTGGACTCGAGATCGAATTCGAGAAAATCCTCAACTTTTTTCTGAAGTTCTTTTTTCAGACGAAGACACATTCGGTAACAGAGAAGATGTTAATAAACACAACTGCCATTATTATTCAGCCGTTAAGGAGATCCTGGAGTGTCCTATAATTACCATTAATTTTTTAAGACTCTTTTCTCTTAATTGTGTGTATGGATTGAAAGGTCCTTCCCCACAATTAAAGTCGACAATAACACAGGCTGCCAGCTACAATCTAATACGAAAAATGAAAGAAAATTTAAGACTTACAGTTTTGTTATCGGCTTCTGTAGTCGACATGTCACAATATGTGCTGCATATAAGAGTTTCAGATTTTACCAGTAGAAAATAAGTAGCCAACAGCCTACAGAAAACTTCGAAGAACAATACTATGTCTATAGAAATGAGCTAGGAGCTTTAGTATAAGAGAAAAGAGTCGCCAAAAATTTCGTTCGTATGCGACGAATAAAATTGATGTGAAGCCATGACACCGAGCACTATTTTAGTTCCTTGATATTGCGACAGCAGCGCTGTCATAAAATGTGCCTTGCCGGATCACAGAAACGATCACAATTATCGGTCTACACACGCCCGTAAAAAGTTTCTTACGTGCCTTGGACAAAATATTTTCTCCTGAGAGGAAAATAATAATAAAACAAATATGATATTAGATATTTCAATTTTGTACATATTATTTACATATGAACACAAATGAAAATAATAATTTTAATTGCACTGTTCTGTCTTTTAGATACATTTCATTTAGTACATTATTGATGCATATATATACAGGGTGAGGAAAAAATATGGAAACCCTGAAAAATCTCAAAAAATATGTTTTACAGAAAAATGTTTCAAATAAAAGTTGTAGGATTTAAAAAAGTCTATTCAATAGTCTCATCAGTTTGATCCTAACTGGCGTCGTTGAGGTCAAGTCAAAGTCACGTTGAATTTTTTAAACGGAACACCCTACTTTTTATTACATATTCTCATAGCACATCTCGAGAGCTTTCCAAAACACTATAATTAAGTTCATTTTCGTCAAGTACTTTTTGAGTTATAAGACTTGAAGGTTACAGTATCTCAGGCATTAACATTATCCAAGGTGTCCGACCGGCGGCTAATGTTTTGAATGTTCTTCAGGATTATCATCTGGGTAACATTTGTCAAGATCAAAGCATCATTGGTGATTATTTCATCTTCATTATTGTAATATTTTACACTATTTCTGGAAGTTGAATTTCCATGTAATCTGTAATTTATTAATACTAACGGGCGATAAGTTCATTCTTAATTAAAATTTTATTAAGAACAAGTATTTGTAAAACGCACTCCGGCTGCACAACAGTGCAACTTGAATAAAATGCTTGTGAATGGTGATTTGAATGACACTGGAAAAGACGAACACGGTGGTGCCCATGCCGTAGCTCAGATGGTTGAGCGTTCGACCGGAAATCGAAAGGTTACGAATTCGCCCACGCCGGATGCCGAGTATTCTTCCTTCACCCTTTCTTTCTAAACATTTTTCACCCTTTGGTTTCTTGATATTTTTCTGATAATTAAGATCTAATTTTCAAATGTTTAAAAATTAAACGATACCATCAAAATTAAATTTTCATTTGATTCACTAACAAACGAGTTTTTTCTACATTAGAGATTCAGACACATGCTTTAGTTTTATAATCCTTTTATAGCCTAAACATTCATTTAAGTTACATGATTTTTCTGCATACTGTTTGTCTCCGTAGTTTTATGGTCATTCTTCTTTAATAACTAAATAAATAAAAATTGCTTTCAAGTATTCTACCGATCAAAAGAAAATTTTCTTTAATTGTAAAACATTTATAAATCATTTATTTGTAAAATTTCCTTTTTATTAAAAATGTTACGTTTGTCTAAAAGGGAAAGCATATCGCTTTTGATGATGAGGGGTTGGGGTGATCGACAAAGGTCGTACAATGATGTAACAGATCTTTTTAATAGAACATTTCGAAACGAGAATACTCCTTTATCAAAATCAACAGTTTCAAAGACTGTCAAACGTTTTGAAGAAACGGGATCTGTACAAAATCGGCCAAATCCTGGTAGATCGTGTACAGCAACGAATGAAGAATCCTCGTTAAATGTGTTGCTATCTTTTGTGGAAAATCCGCATGAATCAACTCGTTCCGCAGCCTTACAACACGAAATTGATCAAAACTCTGTATTAAAAATTTTAAAGGTTAATAGATTTCATCCCTTCAAAATTAAACTCGTACAAGAGTTAAATGAAGATGATCCTGATCGTCGTATTGAATTTAGTGAGAGGATGATGGAACTAATAACTGAAAATCCACAATTTTTGAGAAATATTGTGTTTTCAGATGAGGCAACATTTCAGCTGAATGGAAATGTCAACAGACACAATTGCAGATATTGGTCAGATACAAATCCTCACTGGATGAAAGAAAGCCATACGCAATATCCTCAGAAGTTAAACGTATGGGCAGGCATTTTAGATGACGCAATAATTGGTCCCTTCTTTATAGAAGGAAACTTAAATGCAGAAAGATATGAACAATTATTACGAATCGAAATAGTTCCAGCAATATATACAAGCCCTAAAAGGAGATGATTTTGTTGACACATGGTTTTTCAACAAGACGGCGCTCCGCCACATTATGGTGTTAATGTCAGACGATTTCTAAACGAAGTGTTTAAAAGATGGATAGGTAGACGAGGTACGATAGAGTGGGCACCTAGGTCTCCAGACCTCATACCCTTAGATTATTTTCTGTGGGGTTATTTAAAAGATCACGTTTACAGAAATAAATCTCGATGAATTAAGACACAGAATTGGTCTAGAAGCTGCCGCTATACCAAGAAATCTTTTTCGAAATGCAGTTCAATCATTTTACAATAGGATAGGTTACTGCCAAGAAGTTAATGGAGAACACTTTGAGCATCTATTGTAAGTTCACTTATCTGCTAGGATACGAAAGGTCACCCTACAATGTGAGAGGTAAGGGGAACTCATAGCAGAAAGCACCCTAAAAAGTGAGAGGCAAGGGGAACTCACTCTAAAAAAGCACCCCAAAGGGAACAGAACCCTTCTACGTCCACGTCGTTGTTCCTGGGTAGCGCTAAAAGAAGGATTCTGACTTAAAAAAGTACAAATTTCATTTTTAAAAATTAACCCTGAAATGACCATGAAATGACCTTGAAACGTGATCACAAGGTCAACATTAAAAAGGTAATCAGATAGCCTTGACCTTACCTGAACTAAATCTGTGGATTATCTTTCAAGACAACGCTAATACTCTCGATTATCTGTAATAATATCGCCTAGGTTAATTTGACCTCTATTTAACCCTTACGAATCACTTAAAGGTTACAGTACCTCCGACATTAGCATTACGCAAACTGTCCAACCGACGACTAAAACCTCTTGAATATTGTTCAGGATCATGTACTGGATAACATTTGTTAAGATCAAGATTATTGGTGATTATTCCTCTTATTTTCATTTTTGCACTAAAAATTCATTTTTACGTAAAAATGGAAATAAGAAAATAAAATAATCATCAATGATGCTTTGATCTTGACAAATGTTACCCAGATGATAATCCTGAAGAACATTCAAAACATTAGCCGTCGGTCGGACACCTTGGATAATGTTAATGTCGGAGGTACTGTAACCATCAAGTCTTATAACTCAAAAAGTACTTGACGAAAATTAACTTAATTATAGTATTTTGGAAAGCTCTCGAGATGTGCTATGAGAATATGCAATAAAAAATAGGGTGTTCTATTTAAAAAATTCAACGTGACTTTGACATGACCTCAACGACGCCAGTCAGGATCAAACTAATGAGACTATTGAATAGACTTTTTTAAATCCTACAACTTTTATTTGAAACATTTTTCTGTAAAACTTATATTTTTTGAGATTTTTCAGGGTTT
>NW_017300318.1:55676-58397 GCF_001594075.2 Trachymyrmex cornetzi
CAGCCAATAGTCGCTGGGGGCCAGATCTGGAGAATATGGTGGGTGCGGCAGCAGTTGAAAGCCCAATTCGTACAATTTCGCCATCGTTTTCAGTGACTTGTGACACGGCGCGTTGTCTTGGTGGAACAGACGACTACCAAGAGTACCGTCACTCACAGCGGTGTAACTTGGGAACTACTGGGCGGATTTTCATGAATTTTTTTTTCCTGTCATCTAAGAGATGGCGCGTGATGGTAACAAGAAGAAATTTTCGTTACCGTTGCCATTTCACAAAAAGCCTCGGGACTTATTGACCGATGTGTTATATATATATATATATATATATATAGGATGTATAAAAAGTCCCGGAGCCCTTAAATATCTTGAAAAGTAATCATTTTTGAAAAATATGTTTTATACAAAAGATGTAGGGTTGAAAATCATCTATCGACTGACCTTATCAATTTGAGCTTGGATGGTGCAACCAAGGTCAAGTCAAGATCAAATCAATTTTTTTATACGAAATACTCTATTTTTGATTCTAGAATCTAATAGCTGAGGTCGGGAGCTTTCCAAAACACTATAATAAAGCCTCTTTTTAATCAGTACTTTTTAAGTTATGAAAGTTGAAATTTACCGAACCGCCGACATTAGCATTATCTAACGTATTATGTAGAGATTGCCCGACTGGATTTATTAGTCATGTACAATATGTACCCGCGAATGTCTGTACCTCTATCTCCTTCCTCCTACCCTTTCCTTCTCCTTCCTCGCCTTTCCCTCCTACTCCTTTCCATTCCCTCTCCCTCCTTCCCATTCTTTCAACAAAGCTCTCCTGTCAAGTTCGCTCTTTCTGTGACCTGCGATTGAGAAGGTATATAATACTTTTTCGTGTTACTCCATTTTGAGATTGCTTATTACCACATAGTTATCTTTGTTTATAAAGTATTTATTTAAAATACTTTATAACGCATACTGTGTGAACAGGAGCGTATATCCCTTTTAATGATGCGAGGATGGGGTGATCGTAGGAGGTCTTACGCACATGTAACAGAACTTTTCAATCAAACTTTTAGGAATGAGGACAATGGTATATCTAAATCGACTGTTATTCGTACTGTGTACAACGTTTTGAAGAAACAGATTTCGTAAAAGACCGTAATAGACAAGGTAGACCAGCAATATCTACAAATCCTGATAAAAGATTGAATGTTCTACAGTCTTTTATCGAAGATCCGCATAATTCAGTTCGCAAAGTTGCACAACACCTATGTCAGTTCATAAAATTCTAAAAAAGGAGAAATTTCATCCATATAAGATCCATCTGGCGCAGGAACTATGTGAAGATGATTTTGATCGTCGCATTGAATTTTGTGAGAGTATGATGTTAAATGTCGATTGAAATCTTTTACTTGTAGACAACATTATTTTTTCAGATGAAGCTACTTTTGAGCTGATTGGGAATGTAAATCGACATAATTGCAGATATTGGAGCGATGAAAATCCTCATTGGATGTACGAGGCACATACTCAGAATCAGCAAAAAGTCAACGTATAGGCTGGAATTTTAAATAAAGCCATTATTGGGCCTTTCTTTATTGAAGATAATTTAAACGCTGACAATTACTTAGCCATGCTTCAAGATGAAATAGTTTCGACAATCCGAAACATCGTTCGTTAAAACTTCAATGACATTTGGTTCCAGCAAGATGGGGTGCCACCTCACTACGGTTTACGAGTACATCAATATCAGAATGAAGTTTTTCCGAATAGGTGGATAGAAAGAAGGGGTTACATTGAATGGTCAGCACGATCGCCTGATCTAAATCCACTCGACTATTTTTTGTGGGGATATTTAAAGGGAAAAATTTATATAATACTAAACCTCGAAATCTTAATGATTTACGTCAACGAATAATAAATGAATAGAACAATGCCTCGCGAATTCTGTAGAAATGCAGTCTTAAGTTTTTTATAATCGTCTAGCACATTGTCAGACTGCGGAGGGACGCCAATTTGAGTATTTGTGCTATAATAAGTAATATTCTTTTAACCCTAGCTCGCCATACTGGGATATGACGTATCTATTGCGATTTTTCACATTGCAATTCAGATTTTAACTTTTTATGGTGTAATTTAAGAATAAAATATTTTTTGTTCCATCTTTGTTTATTTGTTCTTGTCTTATTCTAGAGATATCAATTTTGCATGTGATAAGTTAAAAATATATTTTCTATTTAGAGATATAACTTGACGAAGTTCCAGATCCAGGTGAGGTCTAGCCGAGAAAGTAATTAAAACCTGATAGGTAAGGCGAGCTGCGTTAAAGGAATGACAAATGCTCAAACGAATGACAGTTGATTTAGATGTACCATTGTCTTTATTTCTAAAAAATTGATTGAAAAGTCTTGTCGCTTGCGTAAGACCTCCTATGACCATCTCATCTTTGCATCATTAAAATGGATACGGTCATCTTAGCTTAGGTAATGGTAATGCCCCCCCTCGCGGGCCGCCACCTTGTCGTGGTGAGGGGGCTCCCCCGTGGATCGCTTCGGCGGTCCACGGGGGTCTAAGGCGGCCTGTACGGACTCCTCCGTTAGATAGGAGGAGTCTGTACAACCGGGTCCGGCACCCCAAGGGGGCTCACTCCTCGGAGTGGACCCCTGGGGGAGCCACTCAGTACGGAGCGGCTCTCCACTGTGCCGGTAGGGGATGGCAACCTGACTTTATTGCCCGGTGGCA
>NW_017300318.1:59603-60249 GCF_001594075.2 Trachymyrmex cornetzi
CGAGGGAGAGCTCCGGCGCTTCGCTGGAGTCCCTAGCCGGGGAGAGCCGGAAGAGGCCGGCCGGGACGGCGCTGGTGACCTCCCCGGACTCGGACGGGGAGCCGAGGAGGCCCCGGGGGAGGCCCGCCAGGAATCCCGCACACCGCGGGAAATACACGGCGGAGGCCCGCGCGCGGGAGGCGGAGAGAGTCCGGGCAAAGAGGATGAGGCAGGAGCGACGCCTCATCCTGGACCCTGAGGTCCACCCCGGCTCGGCCTCCGCCGAGCGGGCCCTGCAAAAGGCGGAGGATCTCTCGGCCGACTATGACGCCCAACCAATCGAGGCAGTGGCTGCGTTAGCCACACGCGAGTTGGGCGTCATCGCCAAGTCGGTCGAGAGATCCAGAAATATAAAGGGCGATATCGTGCGGGACCTCTGGACGGCCTTCTCCAGCCTGACCGCCGCCCTCAGCTCGGTACTGGGCAGGGTGGGCGGCGCGTCGACCGACGCCGCCATGACCACCGACGACGGGGGCGGCCGCGCGAAGGCGTGGGAGATGGAGAGGCGCGGGCTCTTCCGCGAGCTCCGCGTTCTCCGCGCGGAGAAGGCGCGATGGGAGAGGGGGAGCAAAGCCCCCTCTCCCCCGGCGTCCCCGCCCGCCGGGCG
>NW_017300318.1:62309-62537 GCF_001594075.2 Trachymyrmex cornetzi
GCGGCGTCCGCTGCGGACGCCGCGACGGGCGGGGACGTTGGGAACCAGTGATCCCACGTCCTCGCCCAGGTCAATGTAAACCACTCGGCCGGGGCGCAGGACATGCTCCTGCACTGCCTGGCCTAGTGGGGGGGACGCATGGCCGTCGTCGCAGACCCATACCGGGTCCCGGAGAGTCACCCTAACTGGGCGGGGGACTCTCTGGGATGGGTGGCGATGGCCTGCCTG
>NW_017300318.1:62862-64183 GCF_001594075.2 Trachymyrmex cornetzi
GGCTGGAGAACTCGGCCTCGTTCTTCTGAACCGAGGCCGGGTCAGCATCTTCGTGGGGCCGCGGGGGGAGTCCATCGTCGATTTGACGTGGGCGACCCCCGTGGCGACCCGTAGGGTCGCGAGATGGCGCGTGGACGCCGACTCTATGGGGGAGCTTTCCGATCACCGGATCATCCTCATGGAGTTGGTGTCCACTCCCACGGAGGTGCAGAGGCGGCGCCACCGCGAACGCGGTGAGTGCCGATGGGCCCTGACCAGGTTGAACCCTAGCGCCCTCGAGGCTAACCTCCTCGCTTCCACCTGGCCGGAACGCAGTCCGGACACTACGGTGGACGAGGAGGTGGAATGGCTCGAGGACGCCATGTCGCGCGCGTGCGATGCGTCGATGCCCCGCTGCCGATCTATGGGCAGGAGGGCGGCCTACTGGTGGTCGGCGGAGATAGCTGAGCTCCGCCGGGCCGCGGTGGCCGCCCGCCGGATATACACCCGCGCAAGGCGGCGGGGTGTCGACGCGGAAATGGAGGAGGCCGCCGGGGCGCTCCAAACTGCGCGGAGCGCCCTGAGGACGGCCATCAGGCGGGCGAAGGCCGATGCCTGGAGGGAGCTAATCTCCTCCCTGGACAGGGACCCGTGGGGGAGGCCGTACATGATCGTGACGAGAAAGTTGCGACCCTGGGCCTCCCCGATAGCGGAGTCCCTGGACATCCCGCTCCTCGAGAAGGTGGTCGGCACTCTCTTCCCCGTGAGGGGGAAAGAGGTGAGGGAGAGTGCCGGCCCGCCGGAAGACTGGACGGAGGAGCTGGGTGTCCCCGGGGGGGAGATGGCGGCGGCCTTCGCCCGCCTGAGAGGTCGGCCGAAAGCTCCGGGGCCGAGCGGCGTGCCCGGCAAAGTCTGGGCCGCCGCGGCCTCGGAGATCGGCGAGCGCCTGAGGCAACTCTACACGAGCTGCCTCAGGCAGGGAGTCTTCCCCAGGTAGTGGAAGCGGGCCAGGCTTGTCCTCCTACGCAAGGAGGGCAAGCCCCCGGAGAGTCCCTCCGCCTATAGGCCTATATGCCTACTGGACGACGCTGGCAAACTGTTCGAGCGAGTCATTGCGGCCCGCGTCGTCCGGCACATGTCCCGGGATGGTCCCAACCTGTCCTGCGGCCAGCATGGTTTCCAGGAGGGCCGGTCAACAGTTATTGTTAGTCGGCCCCGTCTTGAGGACGGAGCGAACATGCCACCTCACCCATTAAGGTATATGCGACAAACCAACACCACCACCCGGCCAAACCGCCACGGGAAAGGGCGATGGAAAAACCCAGCAGCGCCTGCATGGCGG
>NW_017300318.1:66438-70768 GCF_001594075.2 Trachymyrmex cornetzi
TGGCCGCAAGGCCGGCAGGCCCAGGGGCCCCCGGATGTATGCTGCACGCGTTTCCGGGGTCCCTAACAGCGGCCAGCGGAGGACACCCGGAGGGGTTTTAGTGGGTGCAAGCCCCACATAACCCCGGGCTCTCCCCCGAGGGAAGAAATTTTTGTATTACCGAAAATATATAACTATTTGATGTCTTTTAATATTGTATGTAAGTATGGTGTACACCTTCTGTATCTGAGCATAAATTCAGACTATTTTGTTGCATTAATATATGAAGGTATTCAAATATTAAACGTTTATTCAGAAAACGCTCTTCATCTAAAATCGCGGCATTCTCCCAATCGAAGTTATGATCAAATTCAACACGATTTTCTGTGATCACTGATTGGTTGTTACTATTCCGGTTAATATGATTACGGTGCTTAGCCAATCTAGTTTTTAGTTTTCTTTTAGTCTGTCCGACGTAAGAGGCATCGCAAGATTTATATGAAATTTTATAAACCACATTTTTTCTATTTTCTCTTGGGAGAATGTCTTTATGTCCCTTGATCAAACTATTTGATTTATTTAAACTAGTAAAAGCTAATTTAGTATTGAAGGTTTTACTAATTCTTTTAAACTCGTCTGAAATTTTTGGAACATAAGGTAGTACAAACCAAGAAGTACAATCCCTCTTGATTTCGTCACTTGATTCTTTCTGTTGTATCGTACCTTTATGAAAGAGAATTTTCAAACGTGCATTAATAGTATTAAAAATTAAGTCAATAAGATAATCATTTCTTAATAATGTACTAACAATATGTTCCAAATTTTTTTGGTGACTTCGATGGGAGAATGTCGCGATTTTAGATGAAGAGCGTTTTCTATCGAATAAACGTTTAATATCTGAATGCCTTCATATATTAATATAACAAAATAGTCTGAATTTACGCTCAGATACAGAAGGTGTACATCATACTTACGTACAGTTACTAAAAGACATCAAATAGTTATATATTTTCGGTTATACAAAAATTTTTGTTTATGTATCGACATTATCTTTTTCTTTTTATTTTCGTGATTCTTTTTATTTTCGTGATTTGACCTGACATGTCTTTCCAATTATATTAAGTGTATTAGTCATGTTCCCTTCGAGCTGCGATCAACATGCGTTTTTTAACTTGATACTTTTTAGTGAATATTAATTGTAATTAGTTGATCCAATGTTGAGACGAATTCCTTCTATGTCTTGGGGTGAATCACCAGTTTTATTGTTAATTTGAAACTTGTTCTGTAGAAATATTTATAAGATAATTTTAATGTTTCGAATAGATTATAACATCAAATCTGCTAATCCGATGGTAATTTTTTTCTTTGACATGAAGGAATATATTTTAAATTTGTTTTGCTGAAGATGGTTCCAAAGTGAACTGAAACGTACTATTTTTGGAATAAAGAATCTATTTTTGGATTAATGAATTAAGATTGCGTATTAATTACCATGCTGACTCTCATTCGTCCTAGTTTTGGAATTTTTTGTTGTTGAGTCTGTATAATATACAGTCCTGCAGAATAACATGTAAAAGTGGATACGACGTGATTCCTTATAAAAAAGTAAGGTAATTGTTTACCTTTACACAGCCTGCCTCAAATGTCATTGATTTTTTCCGTTGCTCGTTATTTACTAAAAAGATATGAACAGAACAATTTTTATGAATAGTACACAATTTTTAAATGTAAGATACATATTTCAGCAGTATTTTTCCTTGACAGGGGAAAGTGAAAGTCGTGCGCCCCCAAGCGGGTCGAGGTGGGGTGGGAGTCGCTTTGTGTAAAAGTCGCGCGCCTCCGAACAGGGGAGGAAGATGGGGTGGGAGTCGCTTGTCCCCATGCCAACCACTATCCACGCGAAGCGATTCCTATATCACCTCCTCCCCTCCCCCCTGTTTGAGAGTGTCCCACTTTCACCTGAAATGATAAAAATTGTTCTGTTCATAACTTTTTAATGAATGACGAGCGACGGAAAAAATCAATGATTTTGACCTCCTTGAAGGTCAAAGTTAACATCGAGATCAGTGAAAAGTTATTTGGGGCGGGCTGTGTAAAGGTAAACATTTACCAAAAGTAAAAAAATATGCAGAATATGACTATCTGTTTTATGATTAGTTTTCAAGAAAATCGAGTTTGAAAATCCGCTACGTACATACAGGGTGGGCCACAAAAGTCTGTATACACCCAAATATCTCATAAACGATGTATTTTAGAAAAAAATATTTCTTACAAAAGTTGTAAGGCTTAAAAAGTCGCATTCAACGATAATAATTATTTGACGTAGAATGGCGTTGCAAGGTCAGGTCAAGGTTAACATGATTTTTTTAAATGGAATCCTCTTTTTTATTACATATTCTTATAGCTTATCTTGAGAGCTTTTTAAAACACTATAATTAAGTTCATTTTTATTAAGTATTTTGCGAGTTATAATGCTTGAAAGTTACGGTACCGCCGACATTAGCATTACGCAAGGTAATGCCAACCGACGCGACGGTTCCATTTTTGCACTGAAAATTTATTTTTATGTATAAATGAAAATAAGAGGAACAATTTCCAACCTTAATAATAATAATGATGTACTCGTGAGGTGACTTCCAGTTGGGGCCTACCAACGACACGCAGACGAGGTCCATTGTGTCTTCCCATATACTAACTCTGGATCAATTCAGACCTGTTTTTTTCCAGAAACGGAGGAGGTCCCTGATCTGGAGTTGACATACCTGCTCGGACACGAGAAATACTGAGCCCAATAGAAGCCGCCTGTGTCCAGCGTACGCTGGACATTCACATAACACGTGGAGAGTGGTCTCTTCTTCGTGTTCGCATTTCCTGCACTTCGGGTTATCGCTATGCCCCAGCTTGTGCCCATATGCACAACTACCATATTAGTTGGTGAAGCCATGGCCTGTGTAGATTTGCACCACGAACTTGGCTTTCCCTCTTCTCAAGGCCCTAATACTCCTAGCAAGGTCTCTACTGGACACCTCTCCCAACAGGGTCCCCGCCTGCCGGCATTTGGTTCCTTATTTCCTCCTTCCAGTAGCAGATGTGGCGGTCCCGCAACCAGCTCTTTATTTTTGCCCCTTCGATACAGCTGGGCAACCCCAGAGCCGGTTCCGGTCCCACTAGACCGAATGCTGAGCCGCTTCTTGCTAGCTCATCAGCAATCTCATTGTCCTTGATTCCCGAGTATCCCGGGACCTATACAAGAGCAACATCTTTGTCTGTGGACAGTCTATCTAGACCACATTTGCACTCTCAGACCATCCAAGAGTCAAAGACGTATGCCCTCGGGGTCGCCCTGCTATCAGAACAGATTCTGATGCGCCTCACCTGATGCAATCAGTGTTTGAGCACAGCCCATAATTGCCACCATCTCCGATTGGAATACAGTAATAAACTCTCCGAGAAGGAGTCTCCCTGACTCCACTACGGTCTCCGTAGATCCCACCACCGGTGCCTCCGTCAGTCTTGGGGCCATTCGTGTACCAGACGTCCTCATTTCTAACAGCGGGTACCTCATGTCTCTCCCAATCTTCGCGACTAGGGAGATAGAGCTTGAAAGATCTATCGCGCCTTATTGGCATCCTGTCTTGCCTCATTTCAAACACGGTTTCCATCTGAAGCTCCCGCGATAACCGTGTGTGAGCCACACCGATCAACCATTTATCCTCGCACTTCAACTTGTACGCAGTGGCCGCTGCTGCCGCCACTATCGCAAGGTGGAGTGGTTCGGGTGGCACCCAGTTGGACACGGCTCAATTGGACACGAGCCACTCACAGCACTTGAGACTACAAAGCTCCTAAGCACCGGTCGCTGTGATTGATGGTGTCCAATCGAGACGTGGTCAATCAGGATCACCCCAGTGGTTCGATGCCGATCAGCACTCCTATTGCCGCCACCGGCATTGTCCTCATTGCTTCCAGAGCCCCTCTTAGAATGAGGGCCCTGACGCGTTCCAGCGATGCACGAGTCTCAGTTAACTGTGTCCTTAGCCACCAGACCACCGCAGCATAGAGCAATCTTGGCCGAAACACCGCTGAATATAGCCAGAACACTCTCCGGCTGAAATCCTCAAGTCTGCCCAAAGGTTCTTCTGCACGGGAGAAGTTCATTTGGACATTTTACAATTGGACAGGTTGCAAATGGACACGTTATATTGGACACGTATCACTTGGACACGTTAATATTGGACACGTATCATTTGGATACGTTAATATTGGATACGTATCACTTGGACACGTAAATATTGGATATGTATCACTTGGACACGTTAATATAGGACTTTAGGTTAAGTTAGATTAGGTT
>NW_017300318.1:74827-82789 GCF_001594075.2 Trachymyrmex cornetzi
CCCCGGACGTCTTTTGAAGATTTCCTCCTCGTCAACAAAAAAAAAAAAAAAGGTTAGGTTGTGACTGGACTATTCGCTGCATTAATTACAACGCCGGTGAATCCTTTAATTACTTGGTCAATTGATATGTTTATTTGAGTAGCACTTGCTACTTCAGTCGCCACTTAGTTTAACCGTATAACTAAGAAGGTCCTGCTTGGCTAGATCCTCGTTTTCGCTAGCCCTTGTCCCGGATAAGTGCTTCGTTCCGTCCTCTTGTACTGGTCGGCTGCTGAAGTCCGCACTGGGTATTGCGTGTCAACAGGTTGCTGCTGCTCTCGGCGCTCTGAATTTTCTTTTACAGTTATGGTGTTCGCACAATAATACGAAGCCAATTTTAACCAAAATAATCTTTATTTAATAACTTAGGCCTCATTCACACACTATACACATACATTCACATTCACTCGCGCCTCGACACTTCCCTTTTCTCTTTCTATCATACGATCTCCATCGTAATACACGATATACGTAATAACAGCACTTAAGATGGCCGCTGAGCAGGTGATGCAATTCCTACTCATGTGTCGAAACTTAAATTCGGTATTAATTAAAGTTTAATGCTCTTATTTCTTATAAATTGCGCGTTATCGATATTTAATCGAATATAACTTCCCGAGACTCGCTTTTCGCGCCCACGACTTATTTCATGCGTGGTATATTGGATATAATGAAGATCGCGTCGAGATCTTCGGTATCTTATTCTCGCGATAATTTTCACTTCGGGTACTAAATTTCCACGTTCCGCGTGTATAATTAGGCGTGGTTATGGAATGAACCATGAAAACATAACTTTTCGAGCCGCGCGTATGATTTGATCGTCCTCGATGTCGGTTATGCATTAACTACCCTAATATGGCTGCTTCTTCATGCACAGCGATCCCGCGCCTGCACCAACATGGCTGCCAAGTAATTCCCTCACGGATATCGCTGGGTTATTCTGGTAACTGCGGTAATTTTCTTTCTTTCATGCTTTTCATGCATACCAGGCCTTTCGTTGTGCTTATTGCTACTTCAATACACATAATAAACTTATTTCTACAATTATTATACGTCTGCGCACGTCTTACGTGTCACAGCGTACAAGATGCGAACGCTCCTTTAGGCTAAGTTTAGTGACATCACCAGAATGTATTAAATGAATAAAATTAAAAAATAAAACGGATAATTATATTCTCTGGGCCTTCTTATTACTCCTCTTTATCTTAAATTTGCGTTACGCAACGTCTAACTCATTTTCGCAATGTGCTTTCGTGTCAGCTGATCGGAACGGACTTTGTTTACATTGTTTAATTAACATTTTTAAAGGTTCAATCTTCTTTAAATCATTATTCCGTATCTCTCATTAGTATTCTTAATCAACTCGAGCCGCTAACGAGTCATTTACCCGTAATTCATTAAATTTGGTAAGTGTTATTGTTTTCATCTCTTTCTAGTTTATTACAAGACTACTTTCTAGTCTTTCTTATATCATTCACGTTCCAAACACCTTCTACAGATCGAATAACTCAAAATCAAATTAGAACTCAGTTTACAAAATCAAAATTGAAATTCTTCCGTCAACTTAACCAAAACTATACTTTACACGGATTGTTTCCATACTCATATTTTGTTTGTTTACAAACATTGTCTTTATTTATACATGGTGTCTTACATTTACTAACAGTATCTTTTTCTTTTAGATAAACAGGGTTTCCAGGACAACTTTAACGGATGAAAGGTGAGTCTGTCTCTCTATTGTTTACAAATATTGTGTATTTATTTATTTATTTATTTCCTTTTCCTCTTTTCAGGTTTCCAGCGGGTTTTCCACGGCTGGATCATCATAAAATTGCATTCACGGTAAGTATATGTATTCAAAATTTTGTTCACTGTTAATTAATTATTATTTCTTTTCGATAACTTCGTTGAACTTGTCTCTAGATTCTCCCAAGGATATAAGTGGATTGAGTAAGTATGTTGTTTATAACACAAACTCTTTATTACATAAATTATAAACTTTGGTATACTAATGAAATAATAGATTTTTAAAACTGAATAAAATCAAATAAAATAAAATATTAAATTATTTTGCTTTGTTTATTATATTTTCTTTATGCGCCCTGTATATGATTTGGATTGTAACTCTTACTAATAGAATTAACTTCAATAGTATAACTAATTTCTTAAAATGAATATTAAAATAACTAATAACAATATTTAAACACTATGGTCCGACAATCAAGTTTGCCAACGGTATATTCTCCTCTGTCGTTTCGGGCCTCTCCTCCTGTGATGATCCCTTATCTCACCCGTACTAATGGTTTTTTCCGTGATGACGGACTGTTCCACCGTTGTATTCTGCGTCGTTCTTTGTTCGGGCGGCAGCTCCTTTCTGGCCGCTGGTGTTCTGATCTCTGGCCTCTGTGTTTTCTGCATAATCTGTAATCGTTTTTTACCGTGAGATTGTTAATTAGACAGTAAGCATATTTTGATTGCAGTTGCAAGGTTGTAGCCAGACATAAAATTGTTACCTGGTTTGTGTAATTTACCTTATTATTGATCGCCACCTTGTTTTACCTTGTAACAAGGAAGGTAATTGCCTCTCGTTAGGACTCTCTCTTTATGTATATATCTGCTGCTTCGAATGAGATATGACTTCCTTCAGGCTGTAGCGTGAATTACGCTTATGACTCGGGGTGATCCCGATTGACCACGTCTCGATTGGACACCACCAATCACAGCGACCGGTACTTAGGAGCTTTGTAGTCTCAAGCGCTGTGAGTGACTCGTGTCCAATTGAGCCGTGTCCAACTGGGTGCCACCCTTATGACTCGTGTACCCAAGGTCATCGGTACTTCTTATTAAAGGCTTCCCTCGACGTACGATTTGCAGGAAGGGACTTCAGGATGTGATTCGTAAATGACGAGATCTATAGATATGCTGCTATGTACAAGTTTATTTACAGCTCTATATACAATCAATTTTACGACACACGAGATTTACAATCACTCGATTCGACTACGAAAATCACAACGAGGCTGTGCAATACCTTACGCGTCCACGAACTCGTGGCCATTAATCTAATTTCATAAACGACATATTTCCGCCGTTCGCGACAATTAACAATATCAGCGTGACTTTCCTATAAAGTATAATCGCGTATGGAAGCTCTTTGTTAATGCCAAACACGGCTTGGCTTGTACCGACACGACACCAGTGATGTATATTTGGCCCCCGGCAACACGGAAAACCCGCCCACCACTTTTACCCCCACCAAGCAGATACCTACTAGCAGCGAGTCGACCGACTTCGCCGCTGCGCGAGAGCGAGCGAGACAGCGAGAGAGAGCGTCCGTCCTTCTCACTCTACCAGTAACTCGTAAACACAAGCGAGTATTAGAGCGAAAAAGACGGCCGCTCTCTCTCGCTGTCTCGCTTCCTCTACTAGTCCCTTATTATAAGCGACAGAAAACCGAAAAGTACTTTCTCGGCCGCTCGGCGTATTCCTGTATAAGGGATAAAGAGACATGCACACACATTCCAGATAACGATTTTAATAAATAGATTTTAATAAATTTTAATAATCAATTAATGGAAACCTTCCATTAATAGCAAAAATGATTTTAAAGTTTATGAAATATTAATTGTTTGCGATTTTCGAAAAATATGTAAGTGTTATATATTTTTAAATATATCAGAAATTGAATACTAAATGTTCCAAAAAGAATATAAACTTTTTCAATATTTTTCGTAGATGTAATTATTCCTATAAAAGTTCCGGGAAAAGTTTGCATCCGGACGCGATGAAAAGTGGGACTGCTACCACTGTGCGATTGCCGCGCAACCAGCGCAAACTTCATGACACCCCATAGACATGAAATTATCTTTTTTCGCGATCTGTATTTGTTTCTACTAGCTTCATGCTTAGCACGTATGCGATTAGAGATTCCTAAAATTCCTGTAGTGAAATTAGATTCCAGTGGTGATTAGAAAATTATATTGTTAGATTATTATTTGTGTTCTGTGTACAATTTAACGTGTAAAGTAGTTTTTCTTTTGTAGTAGGATTTGTTTTGAATGTAGTATTAGTTTGATGGTTACGTTGTTAGACGCTTTTCTTTCCCTCTTTCTAGACAATAGTGTGCATTCTTGTAAAGGTATTTACAGTTACACTTTATTTTTTTTTCATTACTTGCTGGTTTTTTTTGCTTTATATCTTTCTTTAATTGTTTCTTTTGTATTTTTGTATTCTTCAGTATGAAATGCGTAGATTCTAAGCAAGCAAAAAGACGTAAATTTTCTCATGATTGGCTAGAAAACGAGAAATGTAAATCTTGGATTAAAAAAGTTCCTAATGATGATAGTTTATATTTTTGTATTCCTTGTAATAAAACGTTTTCTTGCTCATCAGGAGTTTTTAAGCATGCTGAATCAAAAGCTCATCGAAGTAACATGGTAAATAATTGCTCTGATGAAGTAAATATCATTGAAAAGGAACCCCGTGAAAGGAAATTTTGCCATTCATGCCATTTGAAAATGAACAATTCAAACCATGGCTGCAAACAATTCCGAACGATCCTTTCAATTGTTTTTGCTCCTTCTGCAATCTAAAGCTTCGATGTGGTTTCGATAAGCTTATGCAGTATTCTGACAGCAAGAAACATGTTTCGGAGTGCCAGAAAAGGGGCTTCAGCATAGATTTGAATATACATGACGAAGAACTTGTGTCTTTTGAAGATCGGAAAAAAATTGCGGAAATAAAATTGGCAGCATTAATTGCCGAGAAAAACATTCCATTTAAAACAGCAGAATCAATCTTAAGTTTTTTCAAGACCTCGGAGAACATCCGGAAGTCTCGAATGACGATGAATCGGAATAAAGCACCGAAAGTAATAAAGAATGTCTTATGTGTTCGCGAACAGGAGCGGTTGGTCGAAAAATTACGAAATAATAAATTTTCTATTTTTGTTGACGAAACATCTGATTTAACTAATGACAAATGGATGACGTTTCTTGTTCGGTACGTCGATCCTCAGACTTTGACTGTTCGAACGGAATTATTAGAATTAATTCATTTGAACGCGAGTAATTGTAGTGCCGAAAAATTATTTACAAATTTTAAAGCTGAAATGTGGAAAAAAAAACAAATTCCGTTTTCAAACATTCTCGCTCTTTCCTGTGATAACGCCTCTGTTATGACAGGAAAATACGAATCATTTAAAATTAAATTACAAAAACATTGCAAAAGTTTGATAACGATGCTATGTCCTTGTCACGCATCTGCATTAGTAGCAAATGCAGCTTGCAGCGCAATTCCTGAAGCATGCGAGGAGCTTTTGCGAAAAGTGGTATCGGTTATCTTTAGTCCCAAGCGCGTGTGTATTTTTGAGCAATTTCAAAAATCATTTTGTTTTGATGAGACTTGTAGAAAAATTTTAAAACTGTCTGAAACGCGATAGCTTTCACGTCATGCATGCGTGACTAGACTGAACGAAAATTGAGATGTGCTGTTAAAATTTTTGCAAGAAGAGCAATTGAGCGAGAAATCAAAGTCTGGGGCTGCTTTACTATCTCTCATGCAAAATTCAGAAATACTAGCGTGTCTCTTGTTTCTTGAGTACATTCTGGATGCATTTAACAAGTTTAATGCATCTTTTCAAACTGAAGAAACAAAAGTTTATTTACTTCAGTCAGCTGCGGAAAATCTTTTGAAAACCGTTCTTAAAAATGTTATAAAAGCACCATTATTAAATTTTGTTTCGATGAGTACAATTAATCCTTTGCTTGCGTGTAATCGTCTATCTCCTGATCAAATTATGGTTGGAGAAGCTTGCCAAGATCTTCTTGATCGATTGAATCAGGAAGGTCAGAGTGAGATTGTCAAATCAGTTTACGACAATTGTTTGGCATTCTATGACATCGCTGCGAAAGAAATTCATAACAAACTTTTTGTCAAGGACGAATTTCTGAGTAAACTGAGGATCTTTGAACTTAAATTTATTTTGCAGCAAGAAGACGAAAAAAAAACAGCACGAACAACTCCGTTCAGGATGTTTTTTTTGTTGTCCAACGATTCGGCGGGTTTGATGAGGAGATATTAAAAGAGTAAGGCAATTTCTAAAAAAGGATTTCACATCAGAGCAGAAAGCGACAATAATTAATTTACATTTTGATGAAGCATGGAAAACAATAATGGCAACTAAAAAGGCAGATGGAAAATTTAGATATCCAGTTTTAAGTAAATCAGTTGATACAATTCGATCTCTTCCAAATTCTAATGCTAATGCTGAAAGAGTGTTTTCCATGCTGACAGACGTAAAAACCAAGAAACGTAATAAACTTCATCCGAGTAACGTTCAATCTTCATACGTGTTCAAATGAATTCTGAGGGCGAGAGGAGAAACGGCTCGAACCATGATAGTTGATGCTCGACATTTAACTCTCATGTCCGAGAATTTGTATAAAACAAACGCAAGAGAAAATATATGTTTTTTGCGTTTGTTTGGTGCTGATGAACATCTCTCTATGTCCTCGCATTTGTAACTAAATCTCTCAGTAGCCAAATTAATTGATTTCATTTTTTTATTAATTTATAAATTGTTGTCTACAGCATAGAGTTAAAAAATTATTTTAACTTCAGAGAGGCTTAGTTACAGCTTTTGCTGCTTGGTGGCGATTAATATTGCTTTTTTTTAACAGCATGTGTTTATTCTTGGGTACCTCTTTTTCTTTTTTAGTTTTTTTTTGTTTGGTTTACTTTTCTTTGTTGTAAGCTTTTGCAACATGATTTTTCATGTAATGGATCGGTAAAATATTTCACGTTGGTCTCTTATTCTCTGTTAAACTTAATGTACGTGTTTGGATTGCGTTCCGATATTCATTGTGAGTACTTCAAATCTATAGTACACATTACGTTTACCATAAATTTTCAGTAGGGTAGACCGGGGAGTAAAGGGCCACTTTTGACATTTTTTGCTGTAAAATAAAGAATATTTAACTCACACAGATCGTGTTGATATTTTTAGAAACTAGAGTCCTTTGACTATAAAATACATGCAAGAAAGTATGTATATATACCCTTCATTACAAAGATACCGTAAATTTTACAGAAGAAGTCATTCGGCACTTCTTACTCCATATGTGAGGCAAGAAGTTCCATATAATGGGGTAAAAAGTACCAATACTAATATATTATGTTTGAACTATTTTCAGAGATAAAAATAGGTATATACTAGAGAGTTTTTTTATTATAACGTGGGTTTTTATTATTAAGAGGGTTTTGGTAACAAAATTTTAATAGAAATATTTCAGTTTTAACAGAAAATTAAATTATTAATGTTTTCTTAACCTAAGACAAACTATGAAAAGAAGAAACAAAACTAGCATATCGTGCTCGAAAACAAATAAGAATAGTCTTTCCTCTTACACTTGATTTTTTTAGTCATTTTGACCATAATAAAAAATTAAATCAGTCTTCCAATAATGAATGATTATAACGAATTTGAAAAAATATTTGTTATAAAAGATAATTAAGCGATAAAATCATTCGTCATCATTATTACAGTTATATCGACGCGTCGAATAAGCCTAATTTCATCGAAATCGGAGATGAAAGTCGCATTCTGAATAATTTACCTGTTTCTCTGCGTAACGAACACCACTAATGCTAATTCTATAATGAGTCGATAATCGAAAGTAATCGGTAACGTTTCGTACTGTTGACTATTGGTCAACTTCAATTACCTGTCTCTCTGCGTAACGAACACACCACTAATGTTAATTCTACTATAATGAGTCGATAATCGAAAGTAATCGGTAACGTTTCGTACTGTTGACTATTGGTCAACTTCACTGATAAGATTATCGACTTAGAATTATCGACTTGTTATAGAATCAACATTAACGAATACAGAGCAACCATGGCACTTTTACCCCAACAACC